>NC_059206.1:14153064-14373064 GCF_020615455.1 Coregonus clupeaformis
CTATCCATCTGTCCGTCCATCTCTCTACTGCTACTGCAAACAATGTCAAAAGTTGCTGAAGAGGTGGCTGTATTGTTATGCCCCTGGTCACCAGTATTAAACCTCTCTCTGCCTCACCAACAGGAGGCAGAAGAGGGAAAGTGAAAGGCCCTACATTCAGGATCTCAGGCGTCCAGGTGAATGCCAAGCTGGTGATCTCCCACGAGGAGGAGCTGGCACCGCTCCACAAAGCCATTCCTGCCGACCCTGATGAGAGGAAGAGGTCTGTCTCGCCACTCGGTCTCTTACCTCAAACATGGATTGCGTCCCAAATTACACCCTATTCCCTATTTAGTGCACTACCTTTGACCAGGGGCCATGTGGGTCAAAGCAATGCTGTTTTTACTCAACTCCTCCATCACACAACAGTTAAACGTTTTACACTCACGTAGCAGCCAATACAAACGGAAATCCCTTGGTATAACAAATACCACAGGCCTATCTAAATCCACACCATATAGTAAAAAAAAGCTTGGGGGTCTTCAACATTTTCTTGCCCAGGGACCCCCTTCCTGGCAAACTGGTGACCCAGGAACCCCCATCATACGTTAGCAAAAAATAAATCACGTCTTATCAGGTGAATGATAATGGCAAAATAAGTAATACATGTTTTTTCAATAAATATGTTTGGTAGATCATTTTTCATTATTTTCACCCTCCCACATTCTAATTGGAAGAGGAAGTGTAAACTCTAACATAGCCCCGTGTAGCTCAGTTGGTAGAGCATGGCGTTTGCAAAGCCAGGGTTGTGGGTTCGATTCCCACGGGGGGCCAGTATGAAAAAATGTATGCACTCACTAACTGTAAGTCGCTCTGGATAAGAGCGTCTGCTAAATGACTAAAATGTAAAAATTATAGCCTATTAGCTAGAACGGTAACGGCAAAAACATTTTCGCTAAGAGCAGCTGTTTAGCTGGTTAAACAAAGGTTAGTCTTGTGTTGGCAAATAATTATGTCCAAGTCAAGAAATCTTACCAGCAGCACTTACTGTACTGGTAGCCTATTAACTGGTGCTTTTTCAAAGCCTACTGTATGTCAGATTCTCCAGTAAGTCTAATTGGCTTGAATGAGTGTAATTTGCTCAATATTAGGAGTTGATAAATAAAGTTGACATCAATAGAAAAAACATGATATTTTCTTATGTATGTAGTAAATTGTTTTCTGTTGTTGCTAACTATATTCATAAAAACATTTCAACACAAATAAATAAGATCTTATTTTTTAGATATAATATTTAAACATATATTTATTGGTCCTCTGTAGCTCAGCTGGTAGAGCACGGCGCTTGTAACGCCAAGGTAGTGGGTTCGATCCCCGGGACCACCCATACACAAAAAAATGTATGCACGCATGACTGTAAGTCGCTTTGGATAAAAGCGTCTGCTAAATGGCATATTATTATTAATTTTCGCAGACCCCCTGCAGTACCACAACATTTATTAATTGATTAAAGGACAGACATGACTTTGACAATGTTGTAAGCACTATGAAACCAATCTGTACTTGCAATGTGGGGCGGCAGGTAGCTTAGTGGTTAAGAGCGTTGTGCCAGTAACCGAAAGGTCGCTGGTTCTAATCACCGAGCTGACTAGGTGAAAAATCTGTCGATGTGCCCTTGAGCAAGGCACTTAACCCTAATTGCTCCTGTAAGTCGCTCTGGATAAAAGCATCTGCTAAATGACTTAAATGTAATGTAACTTTGATGTAAATATATGATTGTCACATGCCTAGTTTTAGGACCACTTAATATGAAATGACACCACCTACTCTTACTGAATACTGAATCCAAACCCTTCTCTTTTCTTAGGTACACAATCCCATGCCACTCCAAGGCAGCACACTTTGACATTGATTGGGGCAAGGACGACGACTCTAGCCTGCTCATAGGAATCTACGAGTATGGTTATGGCAGCTGGGAAATGATCAAGATGGACCCTGACCTCAACCTGACACACAAGGTGAGTCTGAAGAAAATCCATATCACAAGAAATGTACTGAAATATCACGATAAAGATGAATATCACGATAAAGATGAATAGAATGATACGTTTATAACGTTTATGTGCACCAGTTTTTTTTTTTATATTACTCTCAAAACAACTACTACTACTACTTTGAATGTTGCAGCTATCAATTGTCCGGTTCACAATCGCCCATATCAGCGGACTTCACATTTCTCTAGAATAGGCTATTATCGTAATTAACAATAACAGTTAAATGTCATCGTGAAGTGATCGGTTCGGTCGGTATCTGTCATTTTTGGTTCATCGTCTCAGCTCTAAGAAGACAGGGTCTAACTTTTATAACGGGGAACTGAAACTGTCATAACCAAGGTTAAGGGTAAGAGCTTTTGCGTTTTATAATTGTATTAATTTACACATCCGTTCCTTTGTGTGAACCAGCTCTTACCTGACGACCCTGACAAGAAGCCACAGGCCAAGCAACTGCAGACGAGAGCGGACTATCTCATCAAATTACTGAGCAAGGACCTGGCCAAAAAGGAAGCGCAGAGGCAAGCAGGGACGGTAAGTGGCCATGACTGGCCGGATCACACTATTCAGACTCTATTATGGTGCCCTGCCCACTTGACCCAATTCAAACGTAATTGTTTTCCTCCTCCTGAACAAGAACATTCCCAAGCAAGAAAATATGAATTACCTTCGTCAAAACGGTTAAATGATGTGCACAAAATTAGAAAAATATGTTATTTGTAGAGGAAAATGATTGAAAAAAATATATGCTTGTTTTTACTTAGTATAAGCACTTGGAAGCCCACGTTCTTTAGCATTAGCATTCTCATAGGCTTTGAGAGGCGTCGTTAGCTAGTTAGCATATTAGACTATCTAATGGTCGTTATCCATACAGGCTGTATCCTTTTTTAATCGAAGATCAATGCTTAAAATGGTAAATGTTAGACATAACATCAATTACAAAAGACCGAAACACTAGGTGTATTGCAATCTGTTGTGCCACAATGCTAACTTAGGTAACGACGCCAGTCAAAGCCTATAAGAATGCTAATGCTAACGAACGTGTGCTTCCGAGTGCTTATACTACATAAAAACAAACGTTTTAATATTTTCGCCGACATAGAACTAGCATACCTTTTCAAGTTATGTGCGCGTTATTTAAGTTTTGACCAATTTTATTCGTATTTAACAATGTTTTGCTTGTTTGAATGGACCTGAAAGGAGGAAAACAATTGCAACACATTGCATGCGCCCTTGTTGCCAGGTGACGTAAGGTGAATACATAGTCTGTGTCCTATAGTGCATCTCCTTTCCTATTGGCAGTTCCACTGTAATACGATTATTATTTCCTTTGTCTTCATTCCTAGCTATATGCAGGTATGTGTGGAGTGTTGAATTCAGTCTCGAATTTACACCTAAAAAGTCCAGAATTAAAGCTACCGTCTAGGATTCTAAAAACAAAGCGGCTGCCTTGCCATTTGTTTGTTTTGGTAAACAGATGAGGCGAGGGAATAGTAGCTCTTTAAATTCATAGGCTGTGCTCAAGATACAATAACTGACAGTCCATTAGATCAAAATGTATAGTTTTAACTGTGGTTTGAAGCTATACGTTGTTGCGATATGAGAAGCACGATACAATACGACGCTCTCCGACAGCGTATCTGGTGCGCTTCACTCTGCAACAACGTGATAGCAGCAGGACCAAAAACAGCGGAGAAGGTTAGCCTTGTTCTTCACGCTTTTTAGTTGGCCAACGTGTTTTTTCAATTAGTTGCAAAGAAAGATTAAGTCCCTTTGTTGTTGTTGTTGTTGTTGTAGGCCAATTGGAGGAAGAGGAAACCGAGGAGTAAGAAGACCAAAGCTGTGAAGCCAGCCAAGGTGGACGAAGTGGTGAAGAGTCCGTCCTCTGAGCCCCCCTCAGACAAGTCCTCAGAGGACGAGATTGAGGAGGAAAAGGTATGTGGAACAATGATGCTCCCCTAGGTACATATCTAGGATCAGCTTCCCCTCCCCCAATCCTAACCTTAACCATTAGTGGGGAAAAGGCCAAATGGAACAGAGATCAGCATCTAGGGGCAACTTTACCCTATGATCAGAGGCTCCTTATCACCGTGGATCCCTTAATAAAATAGCAATGAGTAAAAGATTAAATTAACCTCAGTAATCAGTCAACTAAACTCAATGAATGGGCCCAGTCTGAAAATCACCTTGGATATATCAGTTGTCTAGGGAGAGATAACTAGGCCTACAGTACTGTGGTACGTTAAGCTTATTGCCTGCTCTGTATAGCAGTGTGATTAAACCCATGTGCCCACAAGCATACTTACAGAATTCTGTTTTTAAGGTAATTTTCCATCGAGGCAGTCTAGCTATTCTAACCATCTTTCTCTACCTCCCAGGAGGTGGTCCCGGTAAAGGCGCCACCCAGAAGGGGCCGAGCGGAGCGCGTGGTGGTTAAGGAGGAGCCTGAGCCGGAGGAGGAGCCTGAGCCGCCTGAGGAGAAGGAGCCCAAAGAAAGGGAGATGAAGAAAGAGGTTAAAAAGGAGAAGAAAGAGGAGGAGCCTGTGGAGCCAGTACAGGAACAGGAAGAGGTCACAGGGGAGAAGGTAAGATGGTTTTGACTAGATGGGATACAGCTTTTGTAAGATTAGGTTGTTCGTAGCAGGGTTAAGAGAATTAACACAACGGGTTAGGATAATTATTGTAGCGTGTTAGGAAAATGTGTTTAAGGTTAGGAAAGGGGTTGGGGTTAGCTAAAATGCGTTTGATGTTAATTTGACAGTGTTGCCCCTAAGATTTATTTCAGTAGCGGTGGCAAAGTTAGGAGGGGGTGAGGTAGTGGGTGTGGCCAATGGCTCAGTCTCAAACCAATTTTTGACAGCATAGACAATGTTGCTGTTTTAAAGCAAATTTCCTGCAATTCTAAACATTTTGCCATGGCCTTTGCCATGTTCGCTATCTGAGCGACTCAAACATATTCTAACAAAATCAATAGGGGGGTGGGTGCCCAATGCCGTCACATTTTCTTCATTTTAGATTCTCCCTGACTGTCTAGTTTTTATTTTGATGATTTGTTAGTTCTCAAAGATTATCTTATTTAAAAAAAATATGTAGCTCCATTATCTTTTCTATATACTTTATATCTGGTTTTAGTTATTTAAGTTGACCCCAACATTTTTTGGGGTAAAACAAAAAAATTTTGGGGGGGAGTGGTGGAAACAATTTAACAGTCCGCCGCTGCTAAATGAATGTAGAGGAAACACTGTGACAAAAGCTGTATCCCTTCTAGCCATGACTAGGTAAGACCTCGCCAGTTGGGAATAGTTGGAAGGGACTGAAAAACGTACAGTGCAGTTCGTTGCACTGCAAATATGAAAAATTAATTAGCACTAAAGTCAAGGTTGGTCACCTGTCTTTTTCCGTGTGCGGTTCTTACTCATTTTTGTGCACTATTAGTTAAATGTATTATGCTTTTATTAGTTGTGGTAAGCATGGAGGATCTTTGATGGTTTATAATGTCTCTACGTAGCATCTTAACAATTGTCATTCATTCATTGTGACTGTTTTGCCTGCAGCCGAGCGAGGTGAAGGCTGAGGTACGGGAGAAGGTGAAGAAGACTTCGGACACTCCGGTCCACATCACAGCAGGGGGAGAGAACATCTCGGAGGAGTCGGAGGAACTCGACCAGAAGACCTTCAGTGTGGTGAGTCACACCGAGTTGGTCATAGTGTCAGTGATGCAAATAAGTCCACTCAGTGGGTCGAGACGTCTAGGGGTCGGGTCGAGACGTCTAGGGGTCGGGTCGAGACGTCTAGGGGTCGGGTCGAGACGGTAACTCAAATACTGTCTTACCAATGTTGACCCTCCATTCACTTGTGTATGTCCTGTCTGTGTTCCTCAGTGTAAGGAGAGGATGCGACCGGTCAAGGCAGCCCTGAAGCAGCTGGACCGGCCAGAGAAGGGCCTGTCGGAACGCGAGCAGCTGGAGCACACGCGCCAGTGCCTCATTAAGATCGGAGACCACATCACCGAGTGTCTGAAGGAGTACTCCAACCCCGAGCAGATCAAACAGTGGAGAAAGTAAGGAGCTCGATATTAGTTCACATTCAACGTTTTGTTACAATCAATTTGCTGATTTTAAGATCAAGCTCTCTGAAATACTGTATATGATACTGATATTTACCCGTGGTATATTTAAGCAGTAAGGCACGAGGAGGTTTGGTATATGGCTATTCCTGGATACAGCCCTTAGCCGTGGTATATTGGCCATATACCACAAACCCCCGAGGTGCCTTATTGCTATTATAAACTGGTTACCAACGTAATTAGTAGTAAAAACACATGTTTTGTCACACCCGAGGTATATGGTCTGATATACCACGGCTGTCAGCCAATCAGCATTCAGGGTTTGAACCACCCAGTTTAATGTCTGATATACCATGATTGTTGAATACTCGTTCTGATTGGCTTGAAGGGCATTCTAGACGGTGCATTATTTCCCTATAACACACTGTATATCGATTGGCATGGTAGAATTCAATGGCTGTAGTTCAAATGTATATGTTTGAGCTGCTTTTGAAAGCAATAGTCGAATTGAAAACATTATTGGCATTGTTGAATTCGATTTTCATAATAGCAAGCTAGGACTGATTTGGTTAGCTAAACTATTTGTTTGGTTACCACGGTAACTACTGTCGCTGTCTAGTAAACTTGCTAGCTACTTCAGTGGATGTTGAACACATTTCTACCGGCAAATGAACACATTTCTAGTGGTAAATGTGTTAAGTTATAGCCAAAAGGGGATAATCAACTCGGGGCTCTATGTTTTAGCGTGTTGTGGAACACACCTTCCACGTCGTTCATTATTTTCCAGAGAACGCATAGCCCCTCGTTGATTATCCATTACAGATACACACAGGCTGGAATGCTGTTTATAAGTACAAACAACATTGGAGGTCATCCCATCCTTGGAAATAGGACAGGCCTGGCCTTGGCAAACTGACGGAATGTAACGTTTCATAACACTGGGGTTATGAAACAACAGCTCAGGGAATGTAGATGTATGTCCTTTAGCAATCAAACTGAGCTGGCTATGTACCTTTACCATTGACTGCATTCATACCATTACTTAATTTTTGTTTAAAAAAATTGTTTCACCTTTATTTAACCAGGTAGGCCAGTTGAGAACAAGTTCTCATTTACAACTGCAACCTGGCCAAGATAAAGCAAAACAGTACAGTCAATAACACAATATAAAATATATATACAGTGTGTGCAAATGTAGTAAGTTATGGAGGTAAGGCAATAAATAGTGCAAAATAATTACAATTTACACTGGAGTGATAGAAGATGATGTGCAAATAGAGATACTGGGGTGCAAATGAGCAAAATAAATAACCATATGGGGATGAGGTAGTTGGGTGGGCTAATTACAGATGGGCTGTGTTATGGGGCTCATTGTATCAATGACCAGTGTTGACCTAAATGTATATTTATTTTTCTCTTCTCCAGAAACCTGTGGATATTTGTTTCAAAGTTTACAGAATTTGATGCAAGAAAATTGCATAAATTGTATAAGCACGCAATCAAGAAAAGACAAGAGAATGCTCAGGTATGTATAGCCCTGATGAGAGTTACTGTTCCGGGGCGTCGGGGAAATGAAAATACAATTCACTCCATGAAGGTTTAACTGGTAATAAAGTGATACAAATGTAGATTGCATTTCAGACCTTTCCAAATATAATTTTAATGCCAGTGTTTTATGATGATCTCTTTTACAGGCAGCAGACGTGATCACTAGCACTGTAAATACCCATGGCTTTAAGCATGCAGGTATGAACTTTCACTTGCCTTTTTAGTCTGTCTTTATTTTGTTTATTTGTTCACTAGTTTCTTTTTTTTTTTGGGGGGGGGGGGTGGGGGGGTCTTAATGACATTAATTTAACCAGGTTAAATGAAGGAATACATCAAACAAATATTAATGACCAATGAGATAAAAGCAATTCTATGTAGCCTTATTAACCCCGGATCTTCCTCCTCTCCTCTTGGCCCAGACATCGAGAGGCTAAAGGACAACTCTCACCACGACGACAGCAGCAGGGACAGCTACAGCTCTGAAAGGCACCACTCGTCGTCGCGCTACCATGAGGACCGCGACAGCCGGGACAGGCACACCTCCGACCCCTACAGCAGGATGGCGGGGAGCGGGGGGGACTCCAGGAAGAGACCCTACTCGTCCTTCAGCAACGGCAAAGACCACCGAGACCACTATCGGTCAGACCGGCAGGACAGCAGGTAAGACCACCTATATCGTCTTTAAAGGCTTCCCTGTTTTTAGTAAAGGGTTCCTTTCAAGTTGGTGGCAATTAAGGGACATTTTGATGTTGATTTATTTTACTGACTGGATTATTGTTCTACTGATTAGTTCTAGAATCTAGTGCAACTCGATGCTTAACAAATTGGTCCCATTGTGGATCAACTAATTCTGTAACTAATCATTTCTGTATATTGGTTTTTGTGTTAGTCACTCTTGCTCATGGTGTTCTCTATTAATCAGATACTACAGCGACAGTAAGCACAGGAAGGTGGACGAGCACCGGTCAGGCCGAGACGTACGGCTGGACAGCAAGGAGCGTTCCCACTCGGACCACCGCTCCCATTCCGAACACCACTCGGACCACCGCTCCCATTCCGAACACCACTCGGGCTCCGACTACTCGTCAGGCCACCACAAGTCGTTATCGCGAGGTGACTCCTACCGCTACCATGCAGACTGGCAGATGGACCAACGGGCGTCGGCCAGCGGGCCCCGTTCGCCGCGCGATCAGCGCTCGCCACGCGACCAGCGCTCGCCCTACGACGGACGCTCACCTTTGGGCCACCGGTCGCCCTTCGAGTACTCGTCAGACCACAAGAGCACGCCGGAGCAGATCTGGAGCAGCCGCAAGACATAACCGCCAGCGTCTGGCTGGAGGCGCTAGCCTAGCGACCAGAGTATCAGCCATAGACTCGCGTTGAACACAGGAAATGCCTTATGGGGACTGTGGAGGACAACAAAGCTGTACTGCGCACTGTATCTGTGGCCTCACCGTACCTGTGGTGTCCTATCTCCAACGGTGGACCACATCCCAGGAACGATGGCAGTGGGAGCGGGGTTGGGATGGCAGACAAATTGCATATTTTTGTATTTAAGAGTTAAAAGCTGCACTGTGCCATAGGTGTCGCAGCATAGTTTCTTTTATTATTTTTATAAAATGGACGCCTTTTTTTACTCAAACGGACACAAATACCCTCGAGTGCTGTCTCACCAACCCACAACACTGGATCCTGCTATTGACTGTTTGTCTCTCACGTTTAATGTGGTTCTCACGTTTATTTAAAGAAGTGTTTAAATCAAGAAGAAAAGTAACATTTATGTATTTCTCTCATAATCATGCTAAGAGTGGATGTAAGGGTCTCGTCAAAAAGCAGTCTGAATGACTTGGGTTCACTTTCCAAAGTACCTCGTTTACAGTGTTTCTAGTGACCACCTTGACGATCTGTTTTTTTCTTTCTTTTTCGTATCATGCTTTAATTATTTAATTTCTGTCTCCGCTGTAAAAAATAACCAGGATTTCTTTTTTTGTGAGCAATTTAAAATGTCCCTTTTCACGAATTATACTACTGTAAATTATTGTAAAATAGTAAATCAATGGGCTTTTTCTTCTCAGGCTCTTGGGTTTGTTATTACAACTCTTCCCCATCAACTCAGGCTTTTTTGTCCGTTGTATTAAATGAGTCAGTTTTCGTACGACACTTAACTTTAATGATAAATGCTATTCAGAATAACTTTGGTAAACAGGGGGAAATTATTATATTAGTCGTATTATTCCCCTAGAGCAGGGGTACTCAACTCAATACCCCACGAGGTCCAGAGCCTGCTGGTTTTCTGTTCTACCTGATAATTAATTGCACCCACCTGGTGTCCCAGGTCTAAATCAGTCCTTGATTAGAGGGGAACAATTTAAAAAATGCAGTGGAACTGGCTTGGAGGCCCAGAGCGGAGTTTAGAGGGCTCTAGAGCGACTTCGTTTTATTTCTGTTAATTTTGTGAATTCTGTTGTGAATACGTGTCAGAATCGACGAGTTGAAAGATCTCAAGTTTTACTACAACATGTAGCAGAGGGGGTTTATCAAATACAAGCGCCTGTAAGATCTCAAATAAACTAGTCTTTTTACAGAAATCATTTTTTTCTTTTTTTTTTAACATAGGCAATAATGTCAAATCTTCTATGCAGCCAAGTGTATTTCTGGTGAACAGCCTGACTGAGTGAAGCTGCTGTTACGGTTCACAGTTGTACATAGATTTTCCTCTATATTTCAAAATGAATTTACACTGAAAATGCATGGATTTTTAAGAATTGTTTTATATAGTTTATAAAAGTCATTAAACTCAATCACTGTACTCCCTTGTAATCTGGAATGGTCTTCGTGTTGGTGCAGATGTCACAATACTGGAATTCTGGATACAAATATCCCCCTTTTTGTCTTTGGTTTAAAGACCGATCTCGGGTAACAGTGGTCGCCAGTTTTTTACAATGGAGTAAGCTATGACCCAGAATACATCTCTCCCTCAACCCATTTTAAGAGACAATGGACCAGGGCAGCGTAAAAGCTGTGGTTGCTCTATCACTAGCTACAGGAGGCATGCCTGTCGTTTTTGAATGGATAATTCACCCAAATAACAAATTACTTTTGTTTCCTTACTATGAGAGAATCCAATCCACAATTTGGGTTTGTTTACCTAGCTACTGTCAACAACAGCTAACTTGAGCATTTTCTAACCAATAAATAATGGAGGTCAAAGTACCTGATATTAGCATGTTTCAATGTCATGCACATATCCTCCACAGGAGGTTGGTGGCACCTTAATTGGGGAGAACGGGCTTGTGGGTAATGACTGGAGCGGAATCAGTGGAATGGTATCAAATACAAACATAGTTTCCATGTGTTTGATGTCATTCCATTTTCTCCGTTCTGGCCATTTATTATGAGCCGTTCTCCCCTCAGGAGCCTCTACTGTGTTATCCTCCCGAAGTATAAGTTACTTTATGATGGTGAGGACTGTCAAACTGATTTAATCACCAGTTTTATACCGAATACTTGTATAGGACACATTTGACCAACTCATGTGCCAATGAGTTATCCTTCACCAAGTGGTAGATGAATTCACACACCATAACCACTATTCCTAGACTAAAAAACATGTTATTTAAAAGAGCTTATTAGACCAACACTAGGTTTATTTATTCTGTAAAACTGACTGTTTAGCTAGCACACACTGGAATATGTTCCGGGATTCGACCAATGGCATTGAGGAGTATACCACATCAGTCACCGGCTTCATTAAGTGCATCCACGACGTCGTCCCCACAGTGACTGTACGTACACTACCGGTCAAAAGTTTTAGAACACCTACTCATTACATTGACATTTTAGTCATTTAGCAGACGCTCTTATCTAGAGCGACTTACAGTTAGTGAGTGCATACATTTTTTCATACTGGCCCCCCCGTGGGAAAAGAACCCACAACCCTGGCGTTGCAAGCGCCATGCTCTACCAACTGAGCTACACGAGACCTTTTCTTTATTTTTACTATTTTCTACATTATAGATTAATAGTGAAGACATCAACACTATGAAATAACACATGGAATCATGTAGTAACCAGAAAGTGTTAAACAAATCAAAATATTTTGTATTTGAGATTCTTCAAATTGCCACCCTTTGCTTTGACAGCTTTGCACACTCTTGGCATTCTCTCAACCAGCTTCACCTGGAATGCTTTTCCAACAGTCTTGAAGGAGTTCCCACATGCTGAGCACTTGTTGGTTTGGTTGAGGTCGGGGGATTGTGGAGGCCAGGTCATCTGATGCAGCACTCCATCACTCTCTTTCTTGGTAAAATAGCCCTTACACAGCCTGGAGGTGTGTTGGGTCATTGTCCTGTTGAAAAACAAATGATAGTCCCACTAAGCATAAACCAGATGGGATGGTGTATCATAACACAACACCTCAATGCTTCACGTGGGAAATACACATGCAGAGATCATCCGTTCACCCACACCGCTTCTCATAAAGACAGTGGTTGGAACCAAAAATCTAAAATTTGGACTCCAGACCAAAGGACAAAGTTTCACCGGTCTAATGTCCATTGCTCATGTTTCTTGGCCCAAGCAAGTGTCTTCTTCTTATTGGTGTCCTTAAGTAGTGGTTTCTTTGCAGCAATTCGATCAAGAAGGCCTGATTCACACAGTCCCCTCTGAACAGTTGATGTTGAGATGTGTCTGTTACTTGAACTCTGTGAAGCATTTATTTGGGCTGCAATTTCTGAGGCTGGTAACTAATGAATTTATACTCTGCAGAGGTAACTCTGGGTCTTCCATTCTGGCTCCTCTACGCTTGATGGTTTTTGCAACTGCAATTGAAGAAACTTTTAAAGTTCTTGAAATTGTCCATATTGACTGACCATGTCTTCAAGTAATGATGGACTGTTGTTTCTCTTTGCTTATTTGAGCTGTTCTTGCCATAATATGGACTTGGTCTTTTACCAAATAGGGCTATCTTCTGTATAACCCCCTACCTTGTCACAACACAACTAATTGGCTCAAACACATTAAGAAGGAAAGAAATTCCACAAATTAACTTTTAAGAAGGTACACCTGTTAATTGAAATGGACTACCTCATGAAGCTGGTTGAGAGAATGCCAAGAGAATGGCAAGAGTGTGCAAAGCTGTCATCAAGGCAAAGGGTGGCTATTTGAAGAATCTCAAATATAAAATATATTTTGATTTCTTTAACACTTCTTTGGTTACTACATGATTCCATATGTGTTATTTCATAGTTTTGAGAAAATAGTAAAAATTAAGAAAAACCCTGGAATGAGCAGGTGTGTCCAAACTTTTGACTGGTACTGTAATTATTCAGACCCTTTGCTATGAGATTCGAAATTGAGCTCAGGTGCATCCTGTTTCCATTGATCATCCTTGAGATGTTTCTACAACTTGATTGGAGTCCACCTGTGGTAAATTCAAATGATTGGACATGATTGGGAAAGGCACACACATGTCTATATAAGGTCCCACAGTTGACAGCGCATGTCAAACCAAGCCATGAGGTCGAATAAATTGTCCGTAGAGCTCCGAGACAGGATTGTGTCGAGGCACAGCTCTGGGGAAGGGTACCAAAACATTTATGCAGCATTGAAGGTCCCCAAGAACACAGTGGCCGCCAACATTATTAAATGGAATACGTTTTGAAGCACCAAGACTCTTCCTGGAGCTGGCCGCCCGGCCAAACTGAGCAATCGGGGGACAAGGGCCTTGGTCAGGGAGGTGACCAAGAACCCGATGGTCACTCTGACAGAGCTCCGGAGTTTCTCTGGAGATGGGAGAACCTTCCAGTAGGACAACCATCTCTGCAGCACTCCACCAATTAGGCCTTCATGGTAGAGTGGCCAGACGGAAACCACTCCTCAATAAAAGGCACATGACAGCCCGCTTGGAGTTTGCCAAAAGGCACCTAAAGGACTCGCAGACCATGAGAAACAAGATTGAACTCTTTGGCCTGAATGCCAAGCGTCACGTCTGGAGGAAACCTGGCACCATCACTACAGTGAAGGATGGTGGTGGCAGCATCATGCTGTAAGTATGTTTTTCAGCGGCAGGGACTGGGAGACTAGTCAAGATCGAGGAAAAGATGAACGGAGCAAAGTACAGAGAGATCCTTGATGAATGAAAACCTGCTCCAGAACGCTCAGGACCTCAGACTGGGGCGAAGGTTCACCTTCCAACAGGACAACGACCCTAAGCATACAGCCAAGACAACGCAGGAGTGGTTTCGGGACAAGTCTCTGAATGTCCTTGAGTGGCCCAGCCAGAGCCCGAACTTGAACCCGATCGAACATCTCTGGAGAGACCTTACAAATAGCTGTGTAACGACGCTCCCCATCCAACATGATAGAGCTTGAGAGGATATGCAGAGAAGAATGGGAGAAACTCCCCAAATACAGGTGTACCAAGCTTGTAGCGTCATACCCAAGAAGACTCAAGGCTGTAAACGCTACCAAAGATGCTTCAACAAAGTACTGAGTAAAGGGTCTGAATACTTATGTAAATGTATTATTTCAGCTTTTTATTTTTAATACATTTGCAAAAAAAATCGAAAAACCTGTTTTTGCTTTGTCATTATGCTGTATTGTGTGTAGTTTGATGAGGGGAATAAAAAAAAATCCATTTTAGAATAAGACTGTAATGTGGAAAAAGTCAAGGGGTCTGAATACTTTCTGAATGCATTTAATTGTAATTTTTTTGCCAACGATCTACACAAAATACTCTGTCATAGGGGAAGAAAAAGTATATTTGTGAAACAATTTAAGAAAAATAAAACATCTAATTTACATAAGTATTCAACCCCGAGTCAATATATGTTAGAATCACCTTTGGCTGCGATTACAGCTGTGAGTCTTTCTGGGTAAGTCTCTAAGAGCTTACCACACATGGATTGTGCAACATTTGCCCATTATTCTTTTCAAAATTCTTCAAGCTCTATCAAATTGGTTGTTGATCATTGCTAGACAACCATTTTCAGGTCTTTCCATATATCTTCAAGCAGATTTCAGTCAAATCTGTACCTCGGCCACTCCGGAACATTCACTGTCTTCTTGGTAAGCAACGCTAGTGTAGATTTGGCCTTGTGTTTTAGGTTATTGTCCTGCTGAAAGGTGAATTCATCTCCCAGTGCCTGGTGGAAAGCAGGCTGAACCAGGTTTTCCTCTAGAGTTTTGCCTGTGCTTAGCTCCATTCCGTTTCTTTTTTATCCTGAAAAACGCCCGTCCTTAACGATTACAAGAATACCCATAACATAATGCAACCACCACTATGCTTGGAAATGTGCAGAGTGGTACTTAGTAATGTGTTGTACTGGATTTGCCCCAAACATAACACTTTGTATTTAGGACAAAAAGTGAATTGCTTTGCCACATTATTAGCAGTATTACTTTAGTGCCTTGTTGCAAACAGGAAGCATATTTTTGAATATTTTTATTCTGTACAGGCTTCTTTATTTTCACTCTGTCAATTAGGTTAGTATTGTGGAGTAACTATAATGTTGTTGATCCATCCTCAGTTTTCTATCACAGCCATTAAACTCTAACTGTTTTAAAGTTACCATTGGCCTCATGGTGAAATCCCTGAGCGGTTTCCTTCCTCTCCAGCAACTGAGTTAGGAAGGACGCCTGTATCTTTGTAGTGACACCATTCAAAGTGTAATGAATAACTTCACCATGCTCAAAGGGATATTCAATGTCTGCTTTAAAAAAAATAATAATCTACCAATACGAACCCTTCTTTGCGAGGCATTGGAAAACCTCTTTTTGTAGTTAAATCTGTGTTTGAAATTCACTGCTCGACCGAGGGACCTTACAGATAATTGTATGTGTTGGGGGAGGTAGTTATTCAAAAATCACGTTAAACACTATTATTGCACACAGATGAGTCCATGCAACTTATCATATGACTTGTTAAGAAAATCTTTACTCCAGAACTTATTTAGCTTGCCAGAACAAAGGGGTTGAATACTTATTGACTCAAGACATTTCAGCTTTTCATTTTTAATTCATTTGTAAAAATTCCACTTTGACATTCTGGGGTATTGTGTGTAGGCCAGTGACAAAAATATATAATTTAATCAATTAAAAAATTCAGACTGTACCACAACAAAACATGGAAAAAGTCAAGGGGTGTGAATACTTTCTGAAGGCACTGTATCTACCTAAATTACATTGAACCCCTGCACATCGACTCGGTACTGGTGCCCGTGTATTTAGCCAAGTTATCGGTTTTATTATTACGTCTTTTACTTTTCTATTATTTCTCTATTGTCTTTCTCTCTGCATCGTGGGGAAGGGCCCGTAAGCAAGCATTTCACTGTTAGTGTACATCTGTTGTTTATGAAGCATGTGATGAATAACATTTTATTTGATTGAAATGTAAAGGTAATTGAGCCAACTTAGGCATCGTTTACCGCATACTCCGCTAAAGCGGGAACATTGCCTTTAAATTTCAATCACGCTGTAAAGATGAATCTCTGCGACGCGGAATGAATAGAGCCCTAAATCTGTGTTCCGGAAGCAGCCCCTCAATGTGTGAACTATATTTTGGAACGAGGGACAACGTGCTAGAGTAGAGCTGCTATTCAATACAAACATGACCCACCCCGGATGTCTTGACACAGGGGGGGAGTAGCTCAACTCAAATAAGCTAGAGAGGTTTAATCAAATGTAATATAACTTGACACTATTGAGCATTATGAACACTGAACATTGCCCTCACACTGTCATTGTATTTTTTGTTTTGTAGAACAGGGTGCCTGCCACCACTTAGCATTGATCTCTTCACCACAGCTATGTCATTCAACAGACTAGGCCTGGCTTTTGGTCATTTTCATACAGTACATTCTATATGGACAAGAGTGACGCAACTTTTATACAAGCATCTCTCCATCACACTATGAGACCAATAAAAACATCAGTGTGCAGATAAAAATTCATGGATAGCAGCGACATTGATCAACTATAGAAATGACTGATACATAAATCTGTATGTGTATGGATAAAATACTGATATGAAAACGTAAATAAATGCTTGGAAATATATACCTACCATCTTCATATATATTTTATACAGAGATCAAAACATATATAACGCCATTAAATAGCAAAGTCCCTGAGCTTGCTGTTTGCAGCCAGTGCAGTTGCATAGCAACACTTTCCCCGGTCTCTAGGCTCCTGGTCCATTTACACATCTTTTTTGTTGTCATTTTTTGTCCAGAACCGTTGGATTACCGTACACACCAATCTATGGTCAGGATGTCTCCTCTTCCAGGTATTCCACCAGGTAAGGGTCCCCTTTTTTTATGGCCTGGTACAGCTGTTCCTGGGCACGAGGTCCCTTCCTCATAACCATTTCCAGAAGGGCCTTGTTCCTCCGGACCCGTGAACTTATGTTGTCAATCTTCTCTCTCTCCACATCGTTCAGTACTTTACATTCCTGGAGCTTGAGGAGTATAGGTTGTAATTCACCCATGTGTTCCTCCAGTTTCACTCTTTGTTTTGTTATGAAGTTCTCTCCTGAGAGAGTAGGAGGATCGGCAGGAGGGGCTACAGAGAGAGGGCCGGAAGCTGAGAGAGGGGAAAATTCTATCTTTAAAATACAGTTTAGGATGATAAAATCAAGATGTATGCTAAACATCGAAGATAAATTATGACCTCAAGTCAATATTATTTTTTACTACACAGGAGCACTACGAATCAGATTTCTTTATTTCAATAATGTCTTCTTTTATTATTGTGAAATCATTAAATTGTGAGGTTTATAATGGTAAATCTCAGCGGAATCTCAAGTTACCTGTAGAGATTACTTCCGTTGGTGAAACTGTGACTGAGAAAAGATGACCGTCTGATTAACGTTAATATAAGACTGCGTTCATTATAACCAATACTTATGATATAAAGATATACTAATTCAGTAACAACAACTGCAATACTAGTACTCCAACTTTGTGTTACCTGGAAGCCAGACAAGTCTGTCCCACACAGACTCTGCACCGCCATTTTCTTTCAGGAGGAGATCAACTTGTTCAACGACAGTTTGTAAGAACAACTGAAATGTTGGGATGTAGTTTTCATAGGATTCGAAATCCACGAATGCTGCATCCTGGTGAAAAATACAGTTAGTCAGTTATAGAATTTTAATGTGCAAATAGATTTTCATCTAATTATTTTTCTCTAACTCATCACCTTTGGTCTTATTTTATGTTCATCTACAAGATCAGTGGAGAGGGTATATTCTTGCTTTGGGATTAGTTGGCAGTGAGCATTAGTTTCAATGTAGATTTCTTCATCTCCATTCCTTCTCTTCCACTCCTCCTGTACCTTTGAATGTTTTCATAAAAGCACATTTTGGTTATCCAATGTTTAAACTATAAAACATTATCCGAGTGATAACGTTACCAAAACATGCATTTAGTATATTCCCGCCAAAGTATTGTTTGACATCTCTGATCTGCTTACCTACCTCCCTGATCATAACATTTCTGGGAAGCAACAACACATTCAGGATGGACCTCTTTTTAGGAACAACTGGGGGTTTGTAGAATAACAAGACAAGTGCACGTATAGGAACAGTGGGTGAGTCATCTTCCTTGACGACGCCATAAGCAGAGAATCCAGTGATGTTTAATATGACATGTTTGTCTGTTATCTGAACGTCACGGATAAACTCCAAACTGTCATCCATCACATGGGCTACAGACAGGAAGTCACATCCACCCTCTGGGAAATAAAGAGAACATGCGGAGCTTATTTCTCTGACTTGATTATCGATGATTAGTAATGAGAATAGCTAAATGATGAGATTGATCAATAAATTATGACAGGCTCATTCGAAATGCCAGTGGTCTTGAAGCACTATGACTTTCATGAAAGCGTCACTCACTAGAATGAAGCTCACAGTGTGGGAGTTGCAGTTGACAGACAGACCCTTTAAGGCATGTGAATTTGAACAGGGGTCCTGCAGGCCTCTTGCCTCTCTGTGCTAGAAGCCTCCTGTCCCAGGGGACTGTCCAATAGAGCACTTCCCCCTCCCCCTCCATCCCAAACCCCAGGCCGGTTACACCACTTGGGAACAGACCTGCACAGGGGCACTTGAACCTAGTGTAGAGCATATGACAATGACGTGGCATCATGACATGTTCATTTTACATTCTTAAAGTGTCAATTTCAACATGTTATCCTCTCATAAATGGAAAAGAAGAACAGGTTACCGGTATGCTCCCCTGCTCTCGTCATATATTTCTGTTTCCAAGTTATCAGGAAATGCCTAAAATGTAACAACACCAGTAGATTTTGAACCCATAGTTGAAATATCCGCTACCGTTCAAAAGTTTGGGGTCAGGTTAGAAATGTCCTTGTTTTCGAAAGAAAAGCAAATTTTTTGTCCATTAAAATAACATCAAATTGATCAGAAATACAGTGTAGACATTGTTAATGTTGTAAATGGCTATTGTAGCTGGAAACGGCTGATTTTTAATGGAATATCTACATAGGCGTACAGAGGCCCATTATCAGCAACCATCAGTCCTGTGTTCCAATGGCACGTTGTGTTTGCTAATCAAAGTTTAGCATTTTAAAAGGCTAATTGATCATTAGAAAACCCTTTTGCAATTATGTTAGCACAGCTGAAAACTGTTGTGCTGATTAAAGAAGCAATAAAACTGGCCTTCTTGAGACTAGTTGAGTATCGGGAGCATCAGCAATTGTGTGTTTAATTACAGGATCAGAATGGCCAGAAACAAATAACTTTCTTCTGAAACTCGTCAGTCTATTCTTGTTCTGAGAAATGAAGGCTATTCCATGCAAGAAATTCCCAAGAAACTGAAGATCTCTTACAACGCTGTGTACTACTCCATTCACAGAACAGCACAAACTGGCTCTAACCAGAATAGAAAGAGGAGTGGGAGGCCCCGGTGCACAACTGAGCAAGAGGACAAATACATTAGAGTGTCTAGTTTGAGAAACAGACGCCTCACAGGTCCTCAATTGGCAGCTTCATTAAATAGTACCCGCAAAACACCAGTCTCAACGTCAACAGCGAAGAGGCGACTACGGGATGCTGACCTTCTAGGCAGAGTTTAAAAGAAAAAACCATATCTCAGACTGGCCAATAAAAAGAAAAGATGGGCAAAAGAACACAGACACTGGACAGAGGAAGATTGGAAAAAAGTGTTATGGACAGACAAATCGAAGTTTGAGGTGTTCGGATCACAAAGAATAACATTTGTGAGACGCAGACCAAATGAAAAGATGCTGGAGGAGTGCTTGATGCCATCTGTCAAGCATGGTGGAGGCAATGTGATGGTCTGGGGGTGCTTTGGTGGTGGTAAAGTGGGAGATTTGTACAGGGTAAAAGGGATCTTGAAGAAGGAAGGCTATCACTCCATTTTGCAACTCCATGCCGTACCCTGTGGATGGCACTTGATTCGAGCCAATTTCCTCCTAAAACAGGACAATGACCCAAAGCACAGCTCCAAACTATGCAATAACTATTTAGGGAAGAAGCAGTCAGCTGGTATTCTGTCTATAATGGGGTGGCCAGCACAGTCACCGGATCTCAACCCTAATGAGCTGTTGTGGGAGCAGCTTGACCGTATGGTACTTAAGAAGTACCCATCAAGCCAATCCAACTTGTGGGATGTGTTTCAGGAAGCATGGGGTGAAATCTCTTCAGATTACCTCAACAAATCGACAACTAGAATGCCAAAGGTCTGCAAGTGTCATGCCCTGGCCTTGAGAACCCGGTTGTCTTTAGTTGGTTTGGTCAGGGTGTGAATTTCTATGTGTATATCTAGTTTTGTATTTCTATGTTGGCCGGGTGTGGTTCCCAATCAGAGGCAGCTGTCTATCGTTGTCTCTGATTGGGGATCATACTTAGGCAGCCATGTTGCCTACCTTAGTTGTGGGATCTTATTTGTGTTCCTGTTAGGCTTGTTGTGTGTATAGCCCATAGGACTTCACATTTTCGTTGTTTTGTTATTTTGTCAAGTGTTTATTCGTCTTAATAAACATGTACGCATACTACGCTGCACCTTGGTCTGACCCGTCTCTCAATGATCGTGACAGCAAGGCTGTAATTGCTGCAAATGGAGGATTCTTTGACGAAAGCAAAGTTTGAAGAACACAATTATTATTTCAATTAAAAATCATTATTTCTAACCTTGTCAATGACTACATTTCCTATTCATTTTGCTATTTTTCCTATTCAAACTCATTTCATGTATGTTTTCACGGAAAACAAGGACATTTCTAAGTGGCCCCAAACTTTTGAACGGTAGTGTGTGTATTTAACTTCTCTCTTTCTTTCTTGCCAGTGAGGATCGTATATTACCTGGAGAGGGTCAGTCATACACATAGCTTGGCCGACCTTTCCGAATACATTGCTTAATAATTGCTCCTTGGTATCAGTTAAGCTTTGAGACGGATTAACTTCGATACGTTCCTCGCTCTCCTCTTCCTTTGATCGTTCTCTAGTTGAGGGACGACTGGGAAGGCTTGACAGGGCTACAGAGGCATATTTGGGTTTCAGGAAGAGAGGAGAATCTACAAACAGATAGCAAAGAAGTGCACATTTCATTTAGTTAGTTATTAGTCTGCAACTGAGGTAACAGGATGATGACATGAGGAACTTCGCATTTCCTCTAAATTACAAACACTGTAGTTGCCCTCTATAGAAGTGACGCCTGTGCTTCTGAGATGCATTATCAAGGAGGAACTTGGAGCATAAACGTTACATCTTCATTAACATTCTATAATGAGAATGAAAGAAGCTCAGGCACTCTTTGTTTGAACACACTGACTAAGAACCTGCACTTACTTCTGCCGTGTTCTCTCTTTAATTCATCGGCAAGATTATGCTGATTCATCTCCCTCAGGATCTTCAGTGTGATCTCCACAGCTCCCTCAGGGCCGAAGATCTGCACCATTTTATCAACTGTGACCTCTATGTTGGCGTACCTTAGCTGGCTGGCTGGGATTGGAGGAAAGCCAGGCAGCAGGCTGCTAGTTAGGAAAAACTTAAATCTCCTCCGCACTTGTTTGCTCAGCTCCATCAGAGTGGCCCGCAGCAGATCTGCAACAGGCAGCTTTGTGGGTCCCTTTATAAAAAAAGACAACAGAAGGATTTGAATCTTTCTCGGGTGGGGAGCACCCCAAAGAGGGGAGCACCCCAAAGAGCAGAGCCTAAAGGGCAAGACCAAATGTATTATCATTCATATTTTGCACACAATAACAAGTTAACTGCATACATGAGTTCCAATGATAGAACCAGGTATGATTGTGTCTGTGAACCAAAAACATCACCTTTCCTTCTCACCATGACATCTCTGTTGCTATGAATTGCAATAGCTTTTTCTTGCTCCTCTTTTTTTGCAGAGGGACTAGAAACAAAAAGATCCTCCTCTTTCTCTTTACCCTTGGACAAAGATGACGTGTGACATGCTGTCTTACTGTGCTCCCTTCTTCTTCCTGTAGTATCAGAAGAGAGGTATCAATAATAACAACAATTTAATAACAGGTAAGTGGGAGTGGGAAAGGCAACATTTGGTAGTCAACCACACACAAAAGCAGCACCATTTTGAAATGTCATACACACTTATTTTCATAGAATTTTACCTTGAACATAACATACAGTACCAGTCAAATGTTTGGACACCTACTCATTCAAGGGTTTTTCTTTATTTTTACTATTTTCTACATTGTAGAATAATAGTGAAGACATCAAAACTATGAAATAACACATATGGAATCATGTAGTAACCAAAAAAGTGTTAAACAAATCAAAATATATTTTAGATTTTAGATTCTTCAAAGTAGCCACCCTTTGCCTTGATGACAGCTTTGCACACTCTTGGCATTCTCTCAACCAGCTTCACCTGGAATGCTTTTCCAACAGTCTTGAAGGGGTTCCCACATATGCTGAGCACTTGTTGGCTGCTTTTCCTTCACTCTGTGGTCCAACTCATCCCAAATCATCTCAATTGGGTTGAGGTCGGGTGATTGTGGAGGCCAGGTCATCTGATGCAACACTCCATCACTCTCCTTCTTGGTCAAATAGCCCTTACACAGCCTGGAGGTGTGTTGGGTCATTGTCCTGTTGAAAAATGTATGATAGTCCCACTTAGCGCAAACCAGATGGGATGGCATATCGCTGTGGTAGCCATGCTGGTTAAGTGTGCCTCAAATTCTAAAGAAATCACCAACAGTGTCACCAGCAAAGCACCCCCACACCATCACACCTCCTCCTCCATGCTTCACGGTGGGAACTACACATGCAGAGATCATCCGTTCACCTACTCTGCGTCTCACAAAGACACAGCTGTTGGAACCAAAAATCTCAAATTTGGACTCATCAGTCAAAGGACAGATTTCCACCGGTCTAATTGCTCGTGTTTCTTGGCCCAAGCAAGTCTCTTCTTCTTATTGGTGTGCTTTAGTAGTGGTTTCTTTGCAGCAATTCGACCATGAAGGCCTGATTCACGCAGTCTCCTCTGAACAGTTGATGTTGAGATGTGTCTGTTACTTGAACTCTGTGAAGCATTTATTTGGGCTGCAATTTCTGAGGCTGGTAACTCTAATGAACTTATCCTCTGTATTGAGCTCTTCTTGCCATAATATGGACTTGGTCTTTTACCAAATAGGGCTATCTTCTGTATACCCCCCCTACCTTGTCACAACACAACTGATTGGCTCAAGCGCATTAAGAAGGAAAGAAATTCCACAAATTAACTTTTAAGCAGGCACACCTGTTAATTGAAATGCATTCCAGGTGACTACCTCATGAAGATGGTTGAGAGAATGCCAAGAGTGTGCAAAGCTGTCATCAAAGCAAAGGATGGCTACTTTGAAGAATCTCAAATATAAAATATATTTTGATTTGTTTAACACGTTTTTGGTTACTACTATGTGTTATTTCATAGTTTGATGTCTTCACTATTATTCTACAATGTAGAAAATAGTAAAAATAAAGTAAAACCCTTGGTCGCTGGTTTGAATCCCCAAGCCGGCAAGTTGGAAAAATCTGCCGCTCTGCCCTTGAGCAAGGCAGTTAACCCCCAAAAACTTCTCCCTGGGTGCTGTGGATGTCGATTAAAGCAGCCCCCTGCACCTCTCTGATTCAAAGGGGTTGGGTTAAATGCAGAATACACATTTAGGTTGAATGCATTCAGTTGTGCAACTGACTAGTATTCCCCCCCCCACCTTTTTGATTGATGTTTTGAGGTTCTCGCTACTGCTTAAGAGGAAAGGAGCGATTTTTTATTTTTTTTCAAATCTACCACAATTACAAACTTCCATATTTTCTGATTGTTCCCTCTGAACTGTTTGTAATCACTCATGACATCCTATGCCAAATGTTGCTTGCTGGTAACAATGTCCTCATAATGCACAGATTGGTTTGTCTTGCTGTTTTACCTAGTCTGTAATTATTCCTTAACTTGTCAGCGAGATCAAACCACTTCATCATCTTCAGGATCACCACGGTGATCTTTACAGCATACTCGAGGCTGTAGCGCTGCACCATTTTATCCACTGTGACCTTTGTGTCAGCATTCTCCAGCTGGCTCCATGGGATGGGAGGAAATATGGACAGCAGGCAGTGAGCCAGGTGACTCAGAAATCTCTTAAACTCTTCTGCGTTTAGCATCTCTAGAGTAGCGAGGAGCAGATCTGGAACAGTTGGCATTGTGGGGCTCAAAGAACTCATGTTGATGTATTCCCCTTGATCATCGGAAACACTGTGAGACGAGGATGGTGTTCTGACTTGAAGATCGTCTAATGAGAGACTGCGTTTCAACATCCCTTTTAGTTTAGGTTTGATATCGGGGTAAAGGCCTTCTGTGAGCAAGAAAGAGAGTGAGAACAGGTTATCATTTCACAGTAGCTGTCTTCTTACTGAATAATCAGTAGAAATCATGGCATGGGGTTATTCAATGACAGACATGTATTTGTTTAAAATCTATCACTTGATGGTTTCATTTCAGACAGACAAATAATCATGTTTTTTTGCTAAATGATATATATCCGTCTCACTCTCGGATAAATAAGTAGTACTGCTAGGTTTTACACAGTAAAATGTAACAAATAACTAAACCTTTTATAAATAAATGTACAAATGAGATCTGTATGTAAAACATTTACAATTGACATTTAAGTCACTTAGCAGCTGCTCTTATCCAGAGCGAATTACAGTAAGTGCATTTATTTCAAAGATAGCTAGGTGAGACAACCACATCACAGTCAAATATACAGGATACAAACATTCCACAATGGATCTATAGCGTTTTGCAAAAAAAAACTCGTTTTCATACACATCTAAAATCTCTGAATTAAAGATCTAAGAACAGTAATATTTTACACACACATAAAGTTACCCATGTGCAATCATTTCTGATGAAAAAATTGGTGGATATGGTGTTTTAGAAATAAAATACTATTTCAGCAGTTGAAAATAAAGCTGAATGACAGACAAAAGTGTATGTTAGTATAGATCTCATGCTCATCACCTGCTCCTCTCTCAGGAATGGTTATGTGCGGTGGCGCTGAAGTGGCGGTAATGTCTATGACATCACAGATCTCATATTCTTCATGTTCTCCTTCAGGAACGCTTATGTGAGGTTGTGTTGACCGCAAAATTAGGTCATCATAGCACATGACGTCATATTCTTCACCTGCACCTTCTTCAATGTCATCATAGGTCTCCTGGTCTCCACTTGCTCCAGGGGAAGTCAGTAAGTATTTAAAGAATGGCGTAACCTGTCCGTAGTTTATCTCTAACTTTTCTGCGAGATGGAACTGTTTTAAATTCTTCAGGATCCTCAGTGTGATCTTCACAGCAACCTCAGGGCCGAAGCTCTGCACCATCTCATCCACTGTGTCCTGCCTGTCAGGGTCATCCAGCTGGCTCTCTGGGATGGGAGGAAAGATGGGCAGCAGACTAGTCAAGAACCACTGAAATCGCTCCAGCTTTCCTCCTCCCTCAGTCAACTCCTCCAGAGTGGCCAGCAGCAGCTCCTTAGCAGGTAGCATTGTGGTTCCCTAAAACAACCAAACAGGTGAGTAGTCTGTGACATGTAAACTAGAAACTTATATAATTTGAGCAAAGAACATGAACACATCCATATTGTTAGTAGAACATACTAGAATCTTTCCAGAGTGACTTACATTCATCTTAAGATAACTACAGATGTAGGATCTTGATTTGACCAGTTTCTCACAGCAGTAAAATAATCCTGCAGCAACATGAAATGTGAATTATTGTGTGGAGTGTAATTAAATTTACATTTTTGTAGGGGTTGATACATTATTTGTTAGGGCAAATCATGTCTGAACATGTAAAGTGGAAATTACTAACATTAAAAAGCCTTTTTAAACCTTGAATACACTAAGTTTGCATTTCCTGCAACAACAGGGCGATAAAATGAAGATCCTACAACTGTAGGTGAGACATATCACAGTCCTAGTAAGTAAAATGTTTCTCAATAAAGACGTTATCAGCAAAGTCAGCTCTAGTAGGAAAGGACAAGTGCAGGTTATTTATTTTTCCTTCACTCTGCACTTTTAAAAAGGTCCTTTGTGGGCGACAGACCAAATGTTATAGAGTTACAGATCTGTCATTCTCATTGAAAGCAAGTCTGATATGCGGTAGATCCATTCTATGTGCACAATTTCTATGCATCCCATCTCTTAAAAAGGCCCACCTCAGAGGAAGTTGCTGCACCTATTTCGGAGAAGGGGGTAGCTGCATCCCAATATGGCGACCTGAGTATGGGCGAGTGGGTGTGCCGAAAGGAAAGTAGTGGGCGTGTGGAAAGTAGTGGGTGTGCCGAAAGGAAAGTAGTGGGTGTGTCAAAAGCGTTCTGCTATAGACAGTTTTGATTGAGCTGTTTTTTTTTCTTCAGTTTCTTACCATGCAACTACCGTACATTGAGCTACCGTACTTCTGTTTTTAAGCCAGAGGATGAGTCTGAGTCGTATTTCACTGTTAGTTTTACACAAATATTTGTACATTTTCAGTTATAAAACTGACGATTGTTTATCTTTGATTTAAGTATTGATGATGGGTGTACTGTTGCTTCATGCGTTGTGTTGCTTCATGCGTTGTATGCGTGTGCTCAGTGTGACTGTCACCCTGATACTAGATAGCTACTTCCCACGCCGTTGCCGGACAGAAGCGCTTAACATCTAAATCTAATGTCCAAACCTTCCCATGTCAAATGAATCAGTCAGTCAGCACTGTCGGAGCCTCGGGAGTGACTATGAAAGAGTTGCTCACGATGCCCCTACCTGTTAAAGTTGATAACACATGCATAAAACATACATTCATTTATTCTGCATGTTGTCCTGTACAATTTGGCAGGAAGAGATCTTCTCTGTAAATTGGGGATTACATGTGATTGGTACTATGCATGGGACGTACAATATATTTTCTCAACTGCTCGCAGTTGTTGGAAACACAAAGGCAGTTTTGTGTCACAGACTGGCTTACATTGCATCGCGAATTTCTCACCATTGACAAGACATTTATGTTATGGACAGACGATGGACCCTAATTTTGATTTATTAATATGTGTTGTCAACAACAGTGATATTTGAAGCGTGAGACTGGTATAAGACATTAGGTCTCCCATATTCTCCAATAGTAAATTGGCAGGGCTTCAGTACTGGTTCTAATACAAGGTATCAGGTGCCGTCACCAATTAAAAGTCACAAATACCATAACTACTCTCCGGGGAAGTGGGTATCACTACCTTGGATTTTTTTTTGAAATGGGCATATATTAAAACCATGAGTGATGAAATCTAAACTCTGGATACCGTTGAGAGAGGCGCAGAAATAACCATCATAGTAGAGGTAAACTTTGGCAAAGCCATAGAGGCATTAAAAGCTCAATTGGTAGAGCATGGCGCTTGTAACGCCAGGGTAGTGGGTTCGATCCCCGGGACCACCCATACGTAAAAATTTATGCACACATGACTGTAAGTCGCTTTGGATAAAAGCGTCTGCTAAATGGCATATTATTATTATTAATATTATTAAAAGAAGCGCAAGGGCATTCTACCAATTCGGCTCAAATATTATTTAAAAAATCTAATCATGGATAAAATTGGGCAGCATTTCCCTGCTGACGGAAAGTTCCAATCTAATATAGAATTCAGAGATGCTATTGTTAGTTGGCACAATGACATAAAAGAACAATCAAAGCTCAATACACCAGCGTTTTGATGTTATCAACAGAAAAGAAATACCGATAAAACCAAAATTAGTACTCAGCATAACCGCACTAACCGTACTATTTGTGACGTAAATTGAGTATGTAGTATGCTTATTGGTTATAGATACAAATTCATTGCTTTAACTAATTATGACAAATGTTAAGAAAATGTTGAGCAATGTAACAAAGTAATGACTTGGCTGGCAATTTGTTAGTTACGCCATCCTTATGAACCGCATCGCATATCATTGCAGTAGTATGTACCGGTAATATATGTTAGCTAGCTACTAATATACCAAACTTGCTAGTATATTAACTATATGCTATCCAACTACCCAACGTTTATTGACAGAATTATTCACGTCGTTCTTAGCTTAGCTAAATGGTATAGTCATTGTGCGTTATCTATGGACATTGTTAAAGCGGGTGCTTCGTAAATTCGCTCTGGCTATCTGCTCCGATTTCAAGGCACTCGTCTGAATGTGCCAGGGCACAGAGGAACTGTTGAATTTACGAACCCTCAACACCCGTTGAATATGGCCGTTGTCAGTAAACCTTGGATTTTTTAATTTGTATTAAATTGTTGCCAGCAGCACAGTTATAGTCACCAACGCTTTGGATAATATGAAAACAGCCTAACCAGCTCTGCTAGGGCGGTAAAATGGTCAGAATGAGGTGTTCTCTCATTTGTGTCTGGAAGTAGCTAACAAGCTAGCCAAACTTTAGCCAGTTAGCTTGGGTGTCTCCTGAGTGGCGCAGTGGTCTAAGGCACTGCATCGCAGTGCTAACTGTGCCACTAGAGATCCTGGTTCGAATCCAGGCTCTGTCGCAGCCGGCCGCGACCGGGAGACTCATGGGCGGCGCACAATTGTCCCAGCGTCGTCCAGGGTAAGGGAGGGAATGGCCGGCAGGGATGTAGCTCAGTTGATAGAGCATGGCGTTTGCAACGCCAGGGTTGTGGGTTTGATTCCCACGGGGGGGCCAGTATAAAAAAATATGTATTCACTAACTGTAAGTCGCTCTGGATAAGAGCGTCTGCTAAATGAATAAAAATGTAAATGGGTGCTTGACTGCTGTTGTGAGGTCAGAACGCTCAGATCAACCCTGCTCCTCGGCCAGAGCACATTGATAAAATGGGTACGTCTGCTTTGATAGCAGGTTTGAAACCTGTTATCAAAACGAATATTGCAGGGGTAGCAGAAGAATACCGACGCGTAGGGCGATAGGTGAGAAAGTAGTGATTGGAAAAATGAGTGTGGCAGAGCAAATCATGAAGCATCATATGAGAAAGCACAACTATCAAAACAAGAGGCTAAATGTGCACCAAGGTTTTTTAAATCTTGTGAGGCATTTTATTTCTTCTTATTCTGAAATAGATTTATAGAATTGACGAAAGGGAGGAGGGGGAGGAGGGGGTCACGAGAAATTAAGAGTGGAGTTAATATTGTGAGTAATTTTTAGTAGACTTTTGAAAGAAACAATTCTGTCAAGCGACATCATTGGGGTTACCAAACCTAAAATTACCTTTTAAAATGGTTGTTCATGAACATGAAGGGCTTTGTAGTGCGGTGGTTACGGAAAATCATGGGGAAGAGAGAGACCAGTCATATACGGGAGTAAATCGTTAGACTCAGTGGCGAGATAAATGTCGCCGTGTGTAAGGGTAGTACAGTCATGGTCAACAGTTTTTGAGAATGACACAAGTATTGGTCTTCACAACGTTTGCTGCTTCAGTGTTTTTAGATATTTTTGTCAGATGTTACTATGGTATACTGAAGTATAATTACAAACATTCCATAAGTGTCAAAGGCTTTTAATGACAATTACATTAAGTTTATGCAGAGTCAATATTTGCAGTGTTGACCCTTCTTTTTCAAGACCTCTGCAACCCGCCCTGGCATGCTGTCAATTAACTTCTGGGCCACATCCTGACTGATGGCAGCCCATTCTTGCATAATCAATGCTTGGAGTTTGTCAGAATTTGTGGGTTTTTGTTTGTCCACCCGCCTCTTGAGGATTGACCACAAGTTCTCAATGGGATTAAGGTCAGGGGAGTTTCCTGGCCATGGACCCAAAATGTCGATGTTTTGTTCCCCGAGCCACTTATCACTTTTGCCTTATGGCAAGATGCTCCATCATGCTGGAAAAGGCATTGTTCGTCACCAAACTGTTCTTGGATGGTTGGGAGAAGTTCATGGCTGTGTTCTTAAGCAAAATTGTGAGTGAGCCCACTCCCTTGGCTGAGAAGCAACCCCACACATGAATGGTCTCAGGATGCTTTACTGTTGGCATTACACAGGACTGATGGTAGCGCTCACCTTGTCTTCTCCAGACAAGCTTTTTTCCGGATGCCCCAAACAATCGGAAAGGGGATTCATCAGAGAAAATGACTTTATCCCAGTCGTCAGCAGTCCAATCCCTGTACCTTTTGCAAAATATCAGCCTGTCCCTGATCTTTTTCCTGGAGAGAAGTGGCTTCCTCGTTGCCCTTCTTGACACCAGGCCATCCTCCAAAAGTCTTCGCCTCACTGTGCGTGCAGATGCACTCACACCTGCCTGCTGCCATTCCTGAGCAAGCTCTGCACTGGTGGTGCCCCGATCCCGCAGCTGATTCAACTTTAGGAGACGGTCCTGGCGCTTGCTGGACTTTCTTGGGCGCCCTGAAGCCTTCTTCACAACAATTGAACCTCTCTCCTTGAAGTTCTTGATGATCCGATAAATAGTTGATTTAGGTGCAATCTTACTAGCAGCAATATCCTTGCCTGTGAGGCCCTTTTTGTGCAAAGCAATGATGACGGCACGTGTTTCCTTGCAGGTAACCATGGTTAACAGAGGAAGAACAATGATTTCAAGCACCACCCTCCTTTTTAAAGCTTCCAGTCTGTTATTCTAACTCAATCAGCATGACAGAGTGATCTCCAGCCTTGTCCTCGTCAACACTCTCACCTGTGTTAACGAGAGAATCACTGACATGATGTCAGCTGGTCCTTTTGTGGCAGGGCTGAAATGCAGTGGAAATGTTTTTTTGGAATTAAGTTAATTTTCATTGTAAAGAGGGACTTTGCAATTAATTGCAATTCATCTGATCAATCTTCATAACATTCTGGAGTATATGCAAATTGCCATCATAAAAACTGAGGCAGCAATTAATATTTGTGTCATTCTCAAAACTTTTGACCACAACTGTACATGCTAAATTAAGGGTACATAATCATTAGGGTGGATTAAAACAAACGATTAATGATTGGAGGGAGGACGGTGGACTTATCTTTATTTTGTTTGGTTTGGAATTACAACTTTTGTGTTGCTGATTAAGATGTAGCATAGTGAATACTACCGAAATGTACACTTTCTCTTCCAGGAGAGGATGGTGTGTCATTATCTCTCTCTTTGAAATGTTTCCGAAACTGTTATCTTGGGAGAGCAGTTAGTGAAATTCTGCAGTTTTATAAAGTGGCGCAGTGGTCTAAGGCACTGCATCGCAGTGCTAGCTGTGCCACTAGAGATCCTGGTTCGAGTTCAGTCTCTGTCGCAGCTGGCCGCAACCGGGAGACCCATGGGCGGCGCACAATTGGTTCAGCGTCGTCCAGGGGAGGGGAGGGAATGGCCGGCAGGGATGTGGGTTCGTTTCCCACGGGGGGTCAGTATGAAAGAAATAAAAATATAAAAAATAATATTAATAATACGTATGCATTCACTAACTGTAAGTCGCTCTGGATAAGAGCGTCTGCTAAATAACTAAAATGTAAAAATGTAAATGTATAAAGGTATCCGTATCCGGCCCTAAAGGGAGCTCCCAGATATGTAAGGTCTGGCCATTTGTTTGTTTGTTTTTGTCCTACGTTTTACCACACACACCAACACACCAGTGGAGGCTCCTCAGAGGAGGAAGGAGAGGACCATCCTCCTCAGTGAAATTTTATAACAATAAAAATAGTGAAACGTTTAAAAAGTTATCCTTTTTATATAAAACTTATACTAAATATATTCATATGTCACCAAATAATTCATTAAAATACACTGTTTTGCAATGAAGGTCTACAGTGACTTCAACAGCACTGTCTGGGGTAGCACCATGGTGTAGCCGGAGGACAGCTAGCTTCCGTCCTCCTCTGGCTACGTTGACTTCAATACAAAACCTAGGAGGCTCGTAGGCCTTACTTCCTTCCATAGACATACATGGTAATTATGACCACTTCCGGAGGACGTCCTCCAACCAATCAAAGCTTTTGCAGTATGAACTGACATGTTGATATAGAAATTAAAATATATACAGGTTAAAAGTAATGACTAAATGTTCCACCCTTAAATATAGTTGTGAAATGTTCTTGTTTTAAGTATGATTAGTACTTTCTTAGTAGGGACTAATTATTACACTCCGAAACTGTGTGAGATGTGTTAGAATCTACTACCTGGTAATGTGTGAGCGTAGGGCAAGTTGAGATTACATTGTGTTGCTGTTTAGCAATGTGAGTGGGAGTTGGGCCGGACGGCGAAGAAGGAGAACTGTTAAACATGTTGCAGGATATTGTGAGAACGGCGATAACTTTGGAATGCAGCCTGCCCTAGCAGGTTGTAGATTATGATAAGAACACGTGTGTGTGTGTGTGTGTGTGTGTGTGTGTGTGTGTGTGTGTGTGTGTGTGTGTGTGTGTGTGTGACCAGATGGTCAGGAGAGCAGTTTTCCAGTGGAAAACTACAGCCCGCCTAAAGCGGGTGGGATTTTTGTATGACGTGTGTGTATAAAAGATGGACTCTGAAATTGTGATAACAGAATTCTCAATGAATAAAGATCTCTGACTATTGCAACTGGGAGCTCTGTCCGTTTCTTGATCCAAAAGCCTTACAACCTTTTGGGAGACGCACAGAGACACTGAAATAGTTAGTTAATACATTCTCTTAACACATGTTGTCCATCCAATCATAGAATTAAGATCAGAGAACAAACCTAGTGTGTTGTGCCACAGAGCATTATGGGGGTTCTGTGTTGAGAAGCTTGGTGACATTGTTGGATAGAGATTAAGAGAGAGTGATAGTTGAGCATTTTTGGGATATTATTCAATTCAAATCAGTTTTTTCAAATTACAGGAGACGGAGGAGGTATATTATAAATAGTTTTCTTGGTTTTAGAACTTTATTTTTGTGTCCAGTTAGTGCAATTTATTTAAATTTGCCTTGCTAACTTCAGTAGCTAGCTAGCTACCAGCTCGAATGTGCAGTTTTCTCCACCAGAATGGTAGAATGGCCAACGCTGCCGAAAATGTTGTGGACTTTTTGTTCATTCTCTGGGGTACACGGTAAAGGTGCATATTAAAAGCGAGGGTCGACCTCTGCCTGAGGTCAGTTTCATGAAGAAGGATGAAAAGGTGAGGTTGTTCAATACCAACTGGTATCAAAAGTATAGCTGGTTAACAGGGAGCCTTTCATCAAGCCGCCTGTATTGCTGGCCTTGCCTGCTTTTTGGAAAGTCTGAGCCTTGGGCGAAAGGTGGGTACAGTGACCTAAAGAACATTGATCGTTCAGATTAACGGCAAAACAAAAGCAGGGAGCATATAAATGCCCACATCAGATTCAAGCTTCTGGGAAAAAGCTGCATCGATTATGACGAAGGTCTGCGTATTCAAACTGCGCAACACGACGAGAAAGTAAGAAGAAACAGAGATGTTCTCAAGCGGCTTATCAACACCACTGTGTTTTTGGGCATGCAAGAATTTGCTTTTAGAGGACACGATGAGAGGGAGAGTTCCGCCAAACAAGGGCAACTACAAGCAGCTTGCAGAGGTAACTGCACGTTACGATTCTTTACTTGCTGAACAAATCAAACTTTCAACTGTCTTTTCTGGGATGTCGAAAACAATTCCGAATAATTTGATAGTTCCATCGCATCATCCATTAAAAATTAGATTAAAAATAGAGATTGATTCAGCAAATTTTTTCGTGTGCGCTCAAGTAGGCTTTCCACTTTCCTCCGTTATTTATTTAGCAAAGATTATAACAAATAATCACTCCGGAAAGACACAAGCAAAATAATTTGCAGTCTCTTCTTCTTCTTCAATGAGGTTTAACAGCGGTTGGCATCCAATTTGTTGCATTACCGCCACCTACTAGACTGGAGTACAACTCCCTTTTATTTCCTTGAAAAATAAAATAAAACAAAGCAAAGAAATATCCTACCATCTAACACTACACTCACAACTTCAAAACTTCTATTAATAATTAACCCCACCCTTCTCCACTATTTAAATATACTCACTCCAACCTCATGCCCTTAACCTGAAATGATGGGACATCACCACTTAACACACCCTGTAACTCTTCTGCTGTCAAGTCTCGCACACCCAAATATCTCTCTGCAGCTGCCACCACAACCTCAATTTTCTTCGATTTGCGTTCCATCCCTGCAGTACAATTAATAACCATTGCTATAAACACTAAAAACCCAATCTTACTGAAACATATATCACTTGCTTGCCTATCCCACTGTACTGGTACATATCTACTACTCTCACCACTCCCCCCTTGACCCCTCTTCCTCTACTTTCTTCACTGCCTCCGCATATGACAACTTCTTCTCTACTCTTACCCTGGAAACCTCAACCTGCTTCTCTCGCACTGGACATGTCTGATCCCCAGCCCCATGGCCACCCCTACAATTAGCACATACCACCACTTTCCCCAATGCTTCACACTCCTTTGTCTCATGCCCTTCTGCACACTTCTCACACCTTGGAATCTCCCTCCTACATACTGCTGCCACATGCTCATAAATTTGACACCTGTAACATCGTAATGTACTCGGCACATAAGCTCGCACAGGATAACTTAATGGATGACATTTAATTTGCACCCCCCTATTTTAACTTGTATATCCTAACTTCACTTTATCAGGCAAAGACTCAACTTCAAAAGTCAAAAGAACAGACAATGACTCTTCTGTTTCCCCACTATCGCCACCCTGTTTACGTCGCACCAAACGACAAGCATCACACACACCGGGAATCTTCTCCTTCAGTTGATCCACTTTTACATTTACTGCTACCCCAGTAATCACTCCTCTCAATGGCGCCCTTTTCTTAAGAGCGAAACAATTCACAATTCTTTCCCGCATTTGTTTAACTCTGAGCGCCTTCTCCCTCTGCCCAACAGAAAAACAAACAATTATCACCGATTCCACTATACCCAACGCTTTTTTCACCCATCTTGAAACCACAAATGGATCAGCCAAAAGGCAAGGATCCACTTTTTCCACAAACTTCACTCCTACTGTCACAGACTCATCTTTATCCTGACCGTCTGCGCAAGCCTCTGGCTCCGAGTACTTCACCACACTGTGGGAAATTATTCTCTTATATTTTAGATGTGCTGTTAGCTTAATAAGAAAGCATTAATGATTAAACATAAAAGGTTTGTGCTGTACTGATATAGACTGTTTAATATAACAAGCTGTGATTAATGTGAGGAATGTTAGGGAGTAGGGTGAGACAGACTTGTGATTCTCACATACACAAACACAGCCTCTTTGTTAGAACGCTCAAGGACGTGTACTGCAAAAGTGCTGACTTTCTGGACAAGTTGCAAAACAACTAGACACCTGGCAACAGTGAAGCGCCAAGGGGCTGGGACCAGCCTGTGCGCCAACGATAGGCTGAGTAAGTCTAAACCACGCTCAGTCTCTACTCTGATAGGCCAGCAGGGAGCGAGAACTATCTCTGTCAAAGTATTTTAAGAAGAACTTATAACAATGGACCAGTTCTCTGAGTGCCCTGCGTGGTATTTCAGTGGACCCGTATATACGAACATCATATTTACCATTGAAGTGTTTTGCATTAATTTAAATACTAGTAAATCTTAGAAGACGTGTGTTCACCTCTTTTGTTCCCAATACCAGATTTGAATTGACGCAACTTAACAATTGGTGACCACCGACTGTGATCTGGTAGAAGGGACTTCGCTGGGTATTGTCCGGCCCATTGGACATCTCTGTCATTGGACGGTGTGTTTCACAAAGAGTCCGGACTACTAAAAACAGGTAAGCAGACACCTATTGTTATATAACTAAAGTTCTGCACATTGGCTTTATCCAAATTAATTTTGTGAAACACCTGTTTGATGTAAGTGAACTAAATTATGAATTATTATACAAATTATTATGAGTAGATAAGCACCATATTGTGACATGCAAACCTGTGGTGAATGTGATGTTAAACCTTGGTACCATAAAGTATTGTTCCACCGGCACGTACCAGAGGGCTAGGTACGGCTAGGTTCGGGAAAAATACTGAAATCCCCAGGCTAGGACCACCAGGGGTGGGAACTGGGGGTACAGGGAATTATTGGCTTAAAAGTGTTGCGCTATTGACACGTATCAGAATGCTAGATACGGCTAGGATCATAGGGACACTTACATTTTAGTCGACTCCAGGCTAGGATCACAAGTGGTGAGAACTGGAGGCGTAGGGAATTATTGGTTAAAGGTGTTACGCTATTGACACGTATCAGAAGGCTAGATACGGCTAGGATCATAGGGACACTTAAATTTTAGTCGACTCCAGGCTAGGATCACAAGTGGTGAGAACTGGAGGCGTAGGGAATTATTGGTTAAAGGTGTTACGCTATTGACACGTATGAGAGGGCTAGATACGGCTAGGATCAGAGGGACACTTACAATTTTAGATAGTGTTGCACTACTGACACGTACCCGGGGGCTAGGTACGGCTAGGATCTGAGGGACACTTTGGAGTGTAGGGTGTTGTGCGAATGATCCCAGTGTAATAAAAGAGTGTTTGCAGACGAAATAAAAGAGTGAACGCGGGTTACTAAAATTAATAAACCTGTATACCTTGATAGAAAACTAATTAGGAATTAAAGACGTCTGTGGCTGTCCAAACTGTATAATTTGTGAATAACTGTTGGGTTTGTGGTTGCTTAAACCCTATAACCCGTTAATAACAATTGGGAACATAAAGGTAAAGTGATGAATGGCTAGTGTGACTGAACTGAAACGTTTGAGCTGATATGATTGAACTGTGGCGTTTGATGTTTGACATAGCATAATACTGGTTTTGAATAGTTGTGTTGAAGCAATTTGGTTTATTATTTGATTTAATGTTTGATGTTCGACATAGCATAATACTGGTTTTAAATAATTAAGTTGAAGCTATTTGGTTTATTATTTAATTTAACGGTTGATGTTTGACCCTGCAAAATACTGGTTAAATAATTAGACTGAAATAATTTGGTTTATCGTTGAAATATAAATATGCACAGACTTGAACTAATTAGGTGGGAATAATTTGATTTAAATAGATAGACGTACTTTAAATAATTAAATAACGGACGTATATTACAAATTAGGACGAGGAACAGACGGGGCCTGTTCCGACTGGACACAGGAGGGAGAGCCGCGAGGGGAGGGGCTGGAGACAGCGAGAGTGTGGCTTTTGGAGAGTCAGGAAGGACTAGGGGGTGATTTGTGTCGATTAAGAATTGGCTAAAAACACCACGAAGCGATTATTTGAGAGGTACCTATACATTTCTAACGATATATACGTATGAACTTGCTCACCCGAACGTAGACGTACGTAATGGGTGAGAAAGTAGAGAATATGAGTTTAAGGTTGTACCGTTGTTTGATCATGTGATGGGGTTTGATGGGTGATCGGACCAAGACTGGTGTGGTTATGGAAGTAATGTATAAATAGTGGAGAGCCAATAGGGGGCTCCATTGAACTATTATGGTTTATTTGGCATTTCAATGGCATAAGGTGAAATCTGTATGTATGAGGGGAATTCGATTATGTATTATTATAGTATTATGGACACTCCGTAATAAATAAACTGAACCAAACATGACGTTACTACAGCAATAGAGGATGGTTAATGTTGTTACGTTCGTTTTTAAACCCGACGATAGAGGTAAATGCAGAACGCTGTTTGAGAGTGTATTTAATTTTTGCTACTAGGGGATTTAGTGTTTGAGATGAAAGGGCTGGCTAGTCGGGAGTGATGACGTGGCTGGTTGTGCGACATGGAAGTGGTTGTTTGGCGTGCTTTGAAAGCATCGCGGAATGTGTGGGGTGACTGGCAATGTATGGAGAGGGTCTCTGGTTCGAACACAGGTAGGGACAGTGGGTAAAGCTTTCGCATTGGGGCTATAGACCTAGATTACTACGTGGATTGAGAAATGTGAAAGGTTGAATTAGATAGCTTAAGTAGAAGTATTCTAGAAAGGTCTATGAGGATGTATTACAAGGTCCCCGCGCCTTCCCCGTTGTGTAGGAAGGAGCAAGGGGAGGGGTGAGAGAGTTCAAATGATAGGAATATCATTAAATGTATGCTTATCAACGATAGCAAGTATTTGTTTTATTAATTAGGGCCTAATCAGAGAGAACAGTTAAAGAAATTGAATAGCGAACTGAAATGGCGATAGAGCTGTGAAAATTGAGTTGAGGACAAAGGAGAATCATTTATGGCTCTGGTTAGCGGGAGAAAAAAATAGAGACAGTCAAGCGAGTTGGGTTGAGCTGTGGGATTTCAAATGGAGGTCTGAATGCTTGACTGGAAGGCAGTGCTTTGATCAATTCTAATTGTTATTTCTTTATTCGATAGGTTGCTTAACACCAGTAGTGTATGCAAATAGTTGGTGAATTCTAGAACGATAATTTATTTTCGTTACGGGGACCAGGGGATGCAAGTGGCTTTGGCTGTTGTGCTGGGGGAATAGCGCCAGCCTGTGGTGGATTCTAGATTTGTTAAATAAACAAACTTATATTTTAAACTAAAGTAATGCAATAGGCTACAATTATAACATTATCAGAAAAAGGCACAATTTAATGTGAAATAGTTATTACAATTATTATTAATAGTTATTACAGTTATTATCATGGCCAAAGGAGGGAACATTTGATGTAACCGTGATTGTATTGGCTAAAAAATGAAATATGACATTTACAGGGGGGACAGGAACAATAGCAGGGGAGACAGATTTTCCTAGGGGTTGATCAAATAATTGATAATGGATCATTTGAGATGAGATCACATGTTGCAGATTTAAGGTAATCAATTAAATAATCATTGTATACTCGAGGAATTTTGAGTGGTTTTATGGATTAGTTATGAGGAATTAGATTGATACAAATAATTATTGATGGGTTAGGACTGGGGATATCTGTATCATGTTTTGTGTGTACTACCATCTTTAGATTACTGATGGTAATTGAAGGTTAACAAAAATTATAACCAGGAGAAAGATAATTAGCTTATCTCGTTGGACTGTTGCCCAGGGCGAGGGGGAGCAGTAGTGAAGTTAGGCAGTATTTAGGTCGTAAAAGTGAGCTACCAAATTAAGTGAGGCCTGGCTATTTGTGGTTGTTGTTTTTCAAATTGGGTTTTTCAAATAAAAAACAACACACCTAGTATGATGTTTATAAAGCCTTGTTGTTTCAATTTTGGGGGGTTTTCAGCAGGTCAAGGGTGATAGGTCTTGGAGGAGCACACAGTGAATTTTATGGAGTTTTTCGGTTTTGGCTGAGTTTGGGGTATATATGATTTCTTATGAGAATGAATGGCATGAGGACTTAATGAACACTTGGGATAAGTAACATTTATGAAATATTTAGAATAATGGAAATGTTTGGTATACTATGGGATGGAACAGTTCGTTTAATCATTTCAATTGCCTCTGAACTCTGTTTTAACTTTCTGGTGTTAATTAATCATCCACACTAGTAAATTCTAAAGGCATGAGAGGAGGACTTTAAGATAGTAAAATAAACTAAGTTGAGGGTAATTTATAATACTGTGAAAAGTGTGAAGAAGATTATAATTTGGTAATAATATATATGATTTGAACCATAAAATAACAGAAGAGAGAGAGCTTTCCCTGAATGAGGGATACCTGTTGCTAGTCAATTGTACTAATCTTGGATTACTTTTACGGCATAGAAGTAAATTGAGGTATTATCAAATGTTGTCATTTAAATTTCATTTTTAGTATGCTTTAATAAACAACAAGTTGGTATTTGAAACTAAATTAATGCAATGAGCTGCAGTAATCAGAGGAAGGCACAATCTAATGCGAAACAGCTATTACCTAGATCATTGATTTAGTAATGAGATCAGGAAGATAGGAGCAATAAAGAAGCAAGGGACAGTCTCAAAAATAAATAAGGGATGGCAATTGGATGATAAATTACCAATATTACCTAAGTGATTGTTTAGGTAGGTGGTAATATTGACACATGGGCAAATCATGTGTCAAAAGGGGGATGGTAGGAGATGGTAGGATTAAATAATAAATATATACGAAGGAGAGGACAAAATACTTTAAAAAAATGTTTTTAGATACAGTCTAGAAAAAAAAAAGTCTGAAATAGAAATTGAGAGCTGAACATGTGTGAAGATAGTTTATTAACCACACCCGTATGTCAGAGGTTTTGTGCCCCACAGGTGAACTAAAGGAGAAGGTGACCCACTCTATCTAACCAGGTGACTGGTGAGCATCCAGTCCCTAAAGAAGAAAAACTGGAAACAGGCCTGTTGGGAAGGGCCCTATCAGGTTATATTGGTCACTGCCTTTGCCATTAGAATAGCTGAGAGAGCCACTTGGGTCAACGTTACCCACTGCAAAAAGGTAGGCCCACATACCAACACCGTTGAACACACACAGAGTTAAAGAGAAGAACTGGAACCAATAGGGTCTGGGGGTAAACTCTGTTAACGAAGATCCCCTACCCCGACCTTTCATCACTGTGGAGTGTTTATAGAGGTGTGAGTATGGGGTAGTACCAAGCAGAAAGATTGAGGACAGGAGAGGGTTGGCGGTTTTTGGGAATATGGATAACTTGGGTTGCATCATAGTCTCTGCAATGGTCTTGATATGTCAAGATCCACCACCAATTACGCTATGCCCTTACCATTGTTAAGAAGTAAAAGAGAAGAGAAGCGACCCGACATACTGACCGTCAAGGACGAGTGGCCTACAAAATGGGAGTCAGAGAAGGGCAGACTGTCAGATTCAAAATAAGGGTTAGGGATGTAGCCAATGGGTGGGGTACATGTCAATAAGCAAATTGGGATTATAAAATCCTATTATATTCGTGTTCGGCCCCCACGGCGGATTGTTCCTAGACTCAAGGGTTTAAATACACTTGGGGATGGGGATATGAGACCGAGGGGGACTGAACATCCAGGGGGGGTAAAGGGAAACAAAGACATCACCAATTATCAATTGGAGACTTAAGTTCGGAAGCACAGGAGAGAATTCTAAACCTTACAGCCCCTGTAACCGATGTGTGGTGGGCGTGTGCCAGTAAAGGCAGTGTAAGGCAGAGAATTCCAAAGGGGTGGCTAGATACATGCGCCCTGGTTCTACTGGTTCAGCTAGTTAGAATTAGTCACCAGAAACCAAGGATTAAACAGATGTAGGAGGAGTTTTAACAGTCCTGACGGGAGTATCTCTAAAGCCCTAGTTGGTTTAGATCAACTATCAGCTGAAATGAAGTGCATGGCTGGAATGGAAAGTAGTGGGCTGTTCTCCTGGTTGAACGACTGGTTTGGCAAGTATTCAACTATGGTGGTTACTGGATTTCTGACCCTAGTAGTTGTGTTTCTAATATTAATGTGCTGTACTGCCTGTGTAATTCCTTGTCTGAGAAAGTATGTTACAGATGTCGTGCATACGGCTGGTATGATGCCCCTCCTAGGGGCTCAAGAAGGGGATGCAGACACTGAGTCTAGCTTTCGGAAGAAACTGGGGTTGACAAAAGATGACCCTTGGTTTGCTATTGGTGAGGTGGTGGAGTGACACCCTAGAGGGTGTCTAAAGGGGGCCAAAATTTACTTCCCTGTTTGTGTTTTATGTTTTAATAATCTTGTGTTTTGTGTTCTATTAATCCTGTGTTTTATGCTTTATTAATCAAGTTAACCATTGTGAATGTTTGTCTTTCCTTATGTGAAGGTTTAAAGTTCCTGGGTGGCTGGTAGCCAACCTAGTACAAGTTGGGTGTAGATGGAAGGACTGAAGGCCTTTTTATTATCATTATTGCCTATTAATAAAAGTGTGATTCTTCTTGTTTGTATTGTATTTTAATGAGTGACACCCTAGAGGGTGTCAAAATGGGGAATCCTAAATTTCCCTGAAATGTCTTATTTTGGGTTTTCTTATCTTGGGTTCACACCCAGTGGGTGTGAAAAGGGGGATTGTGGGGAATTATTCTCTTATATTTTAGATGTGCTGTTAGCTTAATAAGAAAGCATTAATGATTAAACATAAAAGGTTTGTGCTGTACTGATATAGACTGTTTAATATAACAAGCTGTGATTAATGTGAGGAATGTTAGGGAGTAGGGTGAGACAGACTTGTGATTCTCACATACACAAACACAGCCTCTTTGTTAGAACGCTCGAGGACGTGTACTGCAAAAGAGCTGACTTTCTGGACAAGTTGCAAAACAACTAGACACCTGGCAACAGTGAAGCGCAAAGTGGCTGGGACCAGCCTGTGTGCCAACGATAGGCTGAGTAAGTCTAAACCACGCTCAGTCTCTACTCTGATAGGCCAGCAGGGAGCGGGAACTATCTCTGTCAGAGTATTTTAAGAAGAACTTATAACAATGGACCAGTTCTCTGAGTGCCCTGCGTGGTATTTCAGTGGACCCGTATATACGAACATCATATTTACCATTGAAGTGTTTTGCATTAATTAAAATACTAGTAAATCTTAGAAGACGTGTGTTCACCTCTTTTGTTCCCAATACCAGATTTGAATTGACGCAATTTAACAACACCTACCACCTCCGATACTTCACCCTCTTCCTTTTCTACTCCTGTCTTCAGCTCACTTTGCTTACATTTCCTACCACTCTTCTTTAACAAACTTCTCCCTTTTCCCCGCCATTTTTTACCGACTCAAACTCACAGTCTTCCTCCCTCTCTCTCTCTCTCTCTTAGACATCCTCTGCCTCTCCTTTTCCCTCCATTCCTCCTCATTCATCCAAGTATACGTCTCCTTATGATAATACTGCATTTCTCCTGACCAATATCTGTTTTGCAGTCTCTCTTCCCTTAGATTAGAATTTCTACGACAGAGGCCATGTGACCACTTAGCGGACGCGAAACCCGCGTAGAAGAGTGGGAGATCCCAGCTCAATGCACGATGCTTGTATGGTTCCGGTTAACTTGAATAAAGAACAGTTGTTTTAAAGAACAGTTGTTTTCTTTAGTATTTCTTGGACAATAAGAAACAACTTTTAGACAATCAGCATTCAGGGCCGAAACACCCAGTTTATAACAAATAAAGCACTGACTGACAGCTGTCAGTATAACTAGACAGCATGCTAATCTTACCTAGCTAATGAAAGTTATGTGAGCACCATTTCAGTTAAGACAGGCATACTGTAAATCAGGTGAAAATAATTATTTCAGAAAAAGACTACCAGCCTACCTCTCAAGAGATTAGTCCCATCTACGTCGTGCCTATACGAGCTGTTGAGTATTGAGGTTTGTCTCTCCTTGCCTTTTGATAATGCCAGTAAAACTGTGTCGAATTCCAGAAGTCATTAATATTTGGACATGGCCACGGACAATATGAAATAGCTATAATCTTTGTTCTCTCTGTTATCTCAGCAAGATAGCTTATCTATATATCAATGCATTATCTAAATTGTGTCTGCGAATCCGACATAGAAATAGAAAGAATATAAACTCGGTTTATATGGTTAGCCTTACTGAAGCAATGGGCGAATCCGTTTTGCATGGCCCGGTGCCCCGGGTGTGTGGCGATTTTTTAAAAAGATCAGTGGAATGGTCGAAAATCATCAAACACTGGACACTTGGGGCACCGAGCCATGCAAAACAAATTGGCCTAAAGAGTTAGTGGTCAAAACCATTCATCTTGGAGCGACGGGGGGTTCTAAAATGCAATCATATCACGCAATGTTATTATTTATAAAATTGTTATACATATTTTTTATGCAGACTAGCTCTAAAATAAGTGAAATTTGACAAATGATGTAATGGATTATAATAATTTGCTGGTAATAAAGGGCAGGTGGATTTTTTTTAATTTGCACCCCCCTCTTTTAATTTGCTCCATGGCTCAGGCAGCCAGAGACGGAAGAGGAAGCAAGACTTCCTCGCGGTTTTTTTTCTTCTTCGGTTCAATGAACTAAGTAGACTAGACCCAACTGCTATTGCGTTTGTGTATATTGGAGACCCACCCCATTAAATAGACCGAAACTGCCAATTGTTTTCCTTTTGTGTCTATGGGAAACCCACCCCATTAAGTAGACCGGAACTGATTATTTGTTGTCTATGATAAAACGCCTGAGTGAACTATGTTAATTTATCCACCATCTTTGCTGTGGTCAAAGATGATCTATTATATTGCCCAGCTCAGGCGCGATTCGCAGGTGTATTTGATTAATAAACAATGCCATGCTGGTGTGTGGTACTATTCAAATAAAACCCAGCCCTGAAACGAAACATAGGCGGCAAATAATTTACACGTCATTGGCACGAATTTGCAGGCCAAAATATGATCATACTTTGACTTATTGATTTACATTGTTGTGCAACATCATGGGGTAAGCTCTGGCCATCGTCTTTCAGCTCGAAAAAATTGGATTTCTAATGGTGTGGGTGTTTAGGTTTTGTTTTTGCGTCTTTTTACATTTGGTTTTGTATACCATCTTTTAAACAGCTGAAAAAATGCTATTCTTTGGTTATTTTGAAGATATTTCACAGCGGTTTAGATTGTAGCTTACAATGATTGATTCTCTGTGATTGTTCTCCACATTAGGGTAATGTAACCCCTCTTAAATTCATAGACAGTGCTCTACATGCAAGGACTGTCAGTCTGACATCGAATAAATAGTTATAACCTTATTTTGAAGGTATAGAGGGGTTGGTTGTTAACCAACAAAACCGACGTGTGTAACTATGGGACAAAATAGATGGGGTTGGCTTACGTTGTTGACAAATACAAATGATATCGTCTCCAAATGTTTATTGAAAACAAATACATTTGCACAATGAGCACTTGCTTCACGGGGCATCATATTGTGTTAGCTTTCTACCGTGTTTGAGAAGTCAAAGCCCTTTGGATTAGTTATCTGTACAGTTGATTTCTTTTGCGTTTTTTCTCCTCTCCGTGTGCTCCTCTATCTGCATTTTGTTGTCCATTGTTATATCAAATACTTTTTTCCCTCACTGTACAACAGGAGTTCCCTGATCCTGGTGCAGAATATACAGGGTTTCTCACTCCCCATGTTGACTAATACTGTACTATTCAATCACACAATAAGAAAAAAGACTATACAAGTCAAAGTTGTGTCTAGTAAAATGTTTATGCTGAGTGCCAGGTCTCTCTCCATTCAGAGACCTCAATATCAAGCCTGTCTGTCAGTCTGGACTTTATCGCGTCATCTTTCAAGTATCCATGTGCTGGCTTCATGTTCTGTTACCAAAAGCAGTTAGGATAGGTAATATCTGACACACAAACAGGTACTATGTTTAAGTTTGAACAGGTCAGATAAAACCTACCTAATTATGGTAGGTTTTATCTGACCTGTTCAAACATTGCTGCGGGGACTTGCTTCCATTCAGCTGCAGGAGCATTAGTGAGGTTGGGCGATTAGGCCTGGCTCGCAGTCGGCGTTCCAATCCATCCCAAAGGTGTTCGATGAAGTTGAGATCAGGGCTCTGTGGAGGCCAGTCAAGTTCTTCCACACCGATCTCGACAAACCATTTCTGTATCGCTTTGTCATGATGAAACAGGAAAGGGCCTTCCCCAAACTGTTGCCACAAAGTTGGAAGCACAGAATCGTCTAGAATGGGATTGTATGCTGTAGCGTTAAGATTTCCCTTCACTGGAACGAAGGGGCCTAGCCCGAACCATGAAAAACAGCCCCAGCCAATGTTTGTCTATGGAGATTGCATTGCTGTGTGCTCTATTTTATTCACCTGTCAGCAACGGGTGTGGCTGAAATAGCCGAATCCACACATTTGAAGGGGTGTCCACATACTTTTGTATATACAGTGGGGCAAAAAAGTATTTAGTCAGCCACCAATTGTGCAAGTTCTCCCACTTAAAAAGATGAGAGAGGCCTGTAATTTTCATCATAGGTACACGTCAACTATGACAGACAAATTGAGAAAAAAAAATCCAGAAAATCCCATTGTAGGATTTTTAATGAATTTATTTGCAAATTATGGTGGAAAATAAGTATTTGGTCACCTACAAACAAGCAAGATTTCTGGCTCTCACAGACCTGTAACTTCTTCTTTAAGAGGCTCCTCTGTCCTCCACTCGTTACCTGTATTAATGGCACCTGTTTGAACTTGTTATCAGTATAAAAGACACCTGTCCACAACCTCAAACAGTCACACTCCAAACTTCACAATGGCCAAGACCAAAGAGCTGTCAAAGGACACCAAAAACAAAATTGTAGACCTGCACCAGGCTGGGAAGACTGAATCTGCAACAGGTAAGCAGCTTGGTTTGAAGAAATCAACTGTGGGAGCAATTATTAGGAAATGGAAGACATACAAGACCACTGATAATCTCCCTCGATCTGGGGCTCCATGCAAGATCTCACCCCGTGGGGTCAAAAAGATCACAAGAACGGTGAGCAAAAATCCCAGAACCACACGGGGGGACCTAGTGAATGACCTGCTGAGAGCTGGGACCAAAGTAACAAAGCCAACCATCAGTAACACACTACGCCGCCAGGGACTCAAATCCTGCAGTGAGAGACGTGTCCCCCCTGCTTAAGCCAGTACATGTCCAGGCCCGTCTGAAGTGCATTTGGATGATCCAGAAGAGGATTGGGAGAATGTCATATGGTCAGATGAAACCAAAATATAACTTTTGGTAAAAACTCAACTCGTCATGTTTGGAGGACAAAGAATGCTGAGTTGCATCCAAAGAACACCATACCTACTGTGAAGCATGGGGTTGGAAACATCATGCTTTGGGGCTGTTTTTTCTGCAAAGGGACCAGGACGACTGATCCGTGTAAAGGAAAGAATGAATGGGGCCATGTATCGTGAGATTTTGAGTGAAACCCTCCTTCCATCAGCAAGGGCATTGAAGATGAAACGTGGCTGGGTCTTTCAGCATGACAATGATCCCAAACACACCGCCCGGGCAACGAAGGAGTGGCTTCGTAAGAAGCATTTCAAGGTCCTGGAGTGGCCTAGCCAGTCTCCAGATCTCAACCCCATAGAAAATATTTGGAGGGAGTTGAAAGTCTGTGTTGCCCAGCGACAGCCCCAAAACATCACTGCTCTAGAGGAGATCTGCATGGAGGAATGGGCCAAAATACCAGCAACAGTGTGTGAAAACCTTGTGAAGACTTACAGAAAACGTTTGACCTGTGTCATTGCCAACAAAGGGTATATAACAAAGTATTGAGAAACTTTTGTTATTGACCAAATACTTATTTTCCACCATCATATGCCAATAAATTCATAAAAAATTCCTACATGGGAATTTTCTGGATTTTTTTTCTATTTTTGTCTGTCATAGTTGACGTTTACCTATGATGAAAATTACAGGCCTCTCTCATCTTTTTAAGTGGGAGAACTTGCACAATTGGTGGCTGACTAAATACTTTTTTTCCCCACTGTATAGTGTACCTGTGCCATGACATTGATTATAGCTCAGTTCCTGTAAAATACACAGGCCTACATGTAAAATGCAATGAATGGGTACTTTGGGTAAAGGAAATTGACTTGCAAACATTGTTGTGCAAATCTCTCTTCACCCACCATCAACACCAACACCTCTGCAATCCTCCTCCATGCCATTGACCTTCTGATTTTGTCTCTGTATTCTAAAATTATTCTCAGCAAATAAATTTGGTAGAATTATAACGCTCCCCACGCCCCATTATTTACCTTTTTTGACATTTTTAATTAGCAAGATGAACTAGTGTCAATGTTCATTCATCACAGATCATAATTCTACAATAAAAAGGTGTGTTTCTTTCCCAACTGAACATTACGTTTTTTGTCCAGTTGTGAGATCTCCAATCTGTTTTATTTGATTGTTACCGTCTCAGGATATCAGCCATGTGGACCCATTTTGCAGCTTATCATAATGGCATGCATTACCAACGCAGCCAGAGACCTACAGTATGGTGGCATTACTAGCCTAATGGGTATGTGCAATCAATGTACCCCTTGTCATTGTACATCAGAAGCAAAGAGTAGCTAAACTCACAAATCATCTGCATATTGTTGAGATAGCTGTAATTAGCCTACAAATGATCAGATCCTTATTTTCATGTAAAGTACTGTACCTATATTTACATTTTACATTTAAGTCATTTAGCAGACGCTCTTATCCAGAGCGACTTACAGTTAGTGCATACATTTTTATTTTTTATTTTTCATACTGGGCCCCCGTGGGAATCGAACCCACAACCCTGGCGTTGCAAACGCCATGCTCTACCAACTGAGCTACATCCCTGCTGGCCATTCCCTTCCCTACCCTGGACGACGCTGGGCCAATTGTGCGCCGCCCCATGGGTCTCCCGGTCACGGCCAGCTACGACAGAGCCTGGATTCGAACCAGGATCTCTAGTGGCACAGCTAGCACTGCAATGCTGTGCCTTAGACCACTGCGCCACTCGGCGCGATTCGCAATACAAGGGTTGGATTTGCACTAAACAATTTCATGTCAGAAGAATCATGTAAAAAATCTGGATTATGGTTAGCCTCATATACATTATCTACTGGTATCATTTAAAATTGAGAACATATAGCTATCTCAACAATATGCAGATGATTTGTGAGTTTAGCTACTCTCTGCTTCTGATGTACAATGACAAGGGGTACATTGATTGCACATACCCATTAGGCTAGTAATGCCACCATACTGTAGGCCTCTGGCTGCGTTGGTAATGCATGCCATTATGATAAGCTGCAAAATGGGTCCACATGGCTGATATCCTGAGACGGTAACAATCAAATAAAACAGATTGGAGATCTCACAACTGGACAAAAAACGTAATGTTCAGTTGGGAAAGAAACACACCTTTTTATTGTAGAATTATTTACATTACATTTAAGTCAACAGCTTATGATCTGTGATGAATGAACATTTACACTAGTTCATCTTGAATAATGTTTTTAAGTTAACAATTATAAGTTTAAACACTTCACTTCAATAAAAATTTAATTAATCAACATATAATTTCAAAATGTACAAATTAGCTAACTTGTTTGTAAATATTAGACATCTTAGTAAGTAGGCCATTATTACTAAAGCATAATTTCGGGAAAACTATCAATTCCATACCAGAGGTGGCCAACCTTGCTCCACTCCCTGGGTCTACTGGGTGAGCGGACTTATATTCCAGCCCAGCAATAATACACATTATTATCAACTCATCAGGTTTCATAAGTTGAATCAAATGTGTTAGTGCTGGGCTGGAACAGAAGCCTGCACACCCAGCAGACCTCCAGGAGAAGGATTGGCCTGCTACATTTATAATAAGTTTGCAGGCTACATTGTGTGACTTTTAACTGTATTGTAGTATATAACATGTGCTAACATACGTACACATACAACCCATGGCCTACAAGAATGTGCCAGCTGGCTCTTGGGACATTCATTGGGACCTCTTCATCTGCAGACAGGCTTTCACAGCTCTCCATATCTGAGGACACAAAGAAACAGGCTTCATTTTATTACAATTAGACAGCCCTGACTATTATCTCCTTGTCTGTCTTCATAGTTTTCCTCTCTAGGACTAGAACGCCAGAATATTTGCATAATGTCATCCCACAACCTGCCCTGTCTAACCAGCTAGTACACCTACTCTCTTTTCTGACAGCTGGAGCAGAACATCCTTTCACCCTCTTCAAATTTGGAGTATGACTTTTTAATTTACAACGATAAATAGTCCTACATCAAGGTAACAAGCTAAATTAAGTTAGCTAGCTGATGATATTTCACTTAGCTATAGTATGTAAAGTTGTCTAGCTGGCTAGCTAGCAGCTCATTAGCCTACACACAGTTGCCTGCTGTAGCTAGCTAGCTAATAATACATTGGTTTTTTTTTACATTTCCCAAATGTATTTACTTACTTACTTGAATAGGTTTGCAGACAATCTTTTGGAGTGAAGCGTTGTCAAGCGGAGGTGCCGCTTCTGGTCAAAACCTACCGTTAGGGGCCAAGCTGAATTTCAGTCTCCTTAGGTAGAAGAGGCGCTGCTACGCCTTCACCTCTGTGTGGAGGGATCATTTCAGGTCCTCTGTGATGTGCACGCAGAGGAACTTGAAGCTTTTCACCCTCTCCACTGGGGCCACGTCGATGTGAATGGGGGCGTGCTGTCTCTGCGGTCTCCTGTAGTCCCTGATCAGCTCCTTCATTTTGTTGACATTGAGGGAGAGGTTATTTTCCTGACACCACTCCACCAGACTCTCACATCCTCCCTGTAGGCTATCTCCTTGATGTTGGTAATCAGGCCTACCACTGTTGTGTCATCAGCAAACTTGATGATTGAGTTGGAGACGTGTTTAGCCACACAGTCATGGGTGACCAGGGAGTAATTCAAGAGGGAGCTGAGCACGCCCCCCTGTGGGGGCCCCAAGTCCCCATTAAACCACTAGCGAAATCCCCTCATAATGATCTCAAACTGTGTTTCTAATACACAATGAAATTAAAAACAGACTAAACCTTGCTAATCAGGATACTCTCGGGTATGTTGTGGTGGACTGTCATTACAATTGCTTCACGGGAACCTGGTAAAATTATGTTTGTAGTGAAGCTATAGCCACTTGGTGGCTCTGAATTCACTGTCAGCATGCAGTCAAAGCTATAACCACTTTTTGAGCTAACTAGTGCTCTCAAATCGTATCCTGATGTCGACAGCAGATGGTAGTTGTATTCATAACATAGCTAGCTTAGCTAGCCATCATACATTTAGAGAAAACAAGTTATATTAAGTGGCTAGCTAGTAGGGATGTAACGATTCTTCTATATGCATCGGTCCCCGGTCCAAATGTTTAAAAGATATGAGTGCATCTGTCTGTGGGAGCCCAAACCAACCTAAATTAAGCATGCATCGGTCAGAGAACCGATTCAAACCTTAGGAATTGCCAGTTCACTAATGTTTTTTACTCGTATTTTGACTACCGGTCAAAAGTTTTAGAACACCTACTCATTCAAGGGTTTTTCTTAATTTTTTACTATTTTCTACATTGTAGAATAATAGTGAAGACATCAAAACTATGAAATAACACATGTAGGTACCAAAAAAAGTGTTAAAAAAATCAAAATAAATGTTATATTTGAGATTCTTCAAATAGCCACCTTTTGCCTTGATGACAGCTTTGCACACTCTTGGCATTCTCTCAACCAGCTTCATGAGGTTGTCACCTGGAATGCATTTCAATTAACAGGTGTGCCTTCTTAAAAGTTAATTTGTGGAATTTCTTTCCTTCTTAATGCGCTTGAGCCAATCAGTTGTGTTGTGACAAGGTAGGGGGGGTATACAGAAGATAGCCCTATTTGGTAAAAGACCAAGTCCATATTATGGCAAGAAGAGCTCAAATAAGCAAAGAGAAACAACAGTCCATCATTACTTTAAGACATGAAGGTCCGTCAATATGGAAAATGTCAAGAACTTTGAAAGTTTCTTCAAGTGCAGTCACAAAAACCATCAAGCGCTATGATGAAACTGGCTCTCATGAGGACCGCCACAGGAATGAAAGACCCAGAGTTACCTCTGCTGCAGAGGATAAGTTCATTAGAGTTACCAGCCTCAGAAATTGCAGCCCAAATAAATGCATCAATGAGTTCAAGTAACAGACACATCTCAACATCAACTGTTCAGAGAAGACTGTGTGAATCATGCCTTCGTGGTCGAATTGCTGCAAAGAAACCACTAATAAAGGACACCAATAAGAAGAAGAGACTTGCTTGGGCCAAGAAACACGAGCAATGGACATTAGACCGGTGGAAAAGTGTCCTTTGGTCTGGAGTCCAAATTTGAGACAGTGTCTTTGTAAAGCATGGAGGAGGAGGTGTTATGGTGTGGGGGTGCTTTGCTGGTGACACTGTCTGTGATTTATTTAGAATTCAAGGCACACTTAACCAGCATGGCTACCATAGCATTCTGCAGCGATACGTCATCCCATCTGGTTTGGGCTTAGTGGGACTATCATTTGTTTTTCAATGGGACAATGACCCAACACACCTCCAGGCTGTGTAAGGGCTATTTTACCAAGAAGGAGAGTGATGGAGTGCTGCATCAGATGACCTGGCCTCCACAATCCCCCGACCTCAACCAAATTGAGATGGTTTGGGATGAGTCGGACCGCAGAGTGAAAGAAAAGCAGCCAACAAGTGCTCAGCATATGTGGGAACTCCTTCAAGACTGTTGGAAAAGCATTCCAGGTGAAGCTGGTTGAGAGAATGCCAAGAGTGCAAAGCTGTCATCAAGGCAAAGAGTGGCTATTTGAAGAATCTCAAATATAAAGTATATTTTGATTTGTTTAACACTTTTTTGGTTACGACATGATTCCATATGTGTTATTTCATAGTTTTGATGTCTTCACTATTATTCTACACTGTAGAAAATAGTAAAAATAAAGAAAAACCCTTGAATGAGTAGGTGTTCTAAAACTTTTGACCAGTAGTGTACCTCTTATCTGTTGTGACTGAATTGATGCGTCTTCTCCTTCAGGTCAGTAGCCTATCAAACCTTTATGTCATATTTTCCCTTTCATTTTGTACATTTTCACCCCAAATTCTCATTACCGAAATCCTTCTGGATTAAATTCTCAGGTAATTTTATACAATTAAAAAAAACGTATTTGAATAAAACAGAAAATCTGTTGCTGTAGTTTGTCCATAAATCAGAAAAATACAAGTTGAAGTTTACATTAAACTATTATATTTATTGCATACGTGTCTCATTACCGTAACACTTTTTCAAGTTCCTGTAAAAACTCCAATTAGTTTTTAAATAAAGTTTTATTCACCCATGATGCATCATCTAGAGGAGAAGTCCTTTTTAGAGGTTAAGTTCTTTTATTTTGCTTTTATTACTTCAGAATGAGGTTCTTATTCTCAAAACATCCCCTTTACCCCACTTGGCCTTCTATATACCAAAACGGCTAAAGAGCTCAAATTGGGAAAATGTCTGATTTTAATTGTATAATTTCATTTGAAATATATATTTTTCCAGTCTTATGTTTAACTCAGGCCTTTTCATTACGGGAGCAGTGTTAAAAATTATTAGAAATATTAATTTGTTTATAACTTTTTTGGTCTTCGAAAACTGTTACGGTAATGTGAATTTGGTGAAAATGTTAGTAAAATTCATAATATCTTATCAAAAAACATAATAATTATTATGAAATAGATAACTACAGATCCTAATCTCAGTAATTCAAGAGGGAATTTTGTCAACAATGACCCGGCTGCTCGCGCAAACGAGAGGTAGGCCAATCCCTGTTCTAATAGGCTATTCGTAGGCCTAAATCTGGCACCTTCAGCATTCAGATGCTTGTAAAATGGCTTTCGCAACGTCAAATTATAGACTTTATTAGTTGAGCGACAACCAGTGTAAATTGCTGGCTCATGGTTACCAAATGCGCTGTAGAAAATTGTATTTTACTGGGGTTGTGTTGCCTACCGGAGTGGACGCAACTCACATCCAACTGCTGAATGGGGTTTTCAATCATTCAGATTTTATTTAGAATTTGTTCAGGTTCACCATAAGAAATAGTTTGGGTAGATTTGCTTTAAAGGAGTTTTGCTGTAACGTTTTGGGTGACCCGACCGAATTCATATAGAAATGTGTGTTATAGATCTGTCATTCTCATTGAAAGCAAGTCTAAGAAGTGGTAGATCTGTTCTACAGTGGGGAGAACAAGTATTTGATACACTGCCGATTTTGCAGGTTTTCCTACTTACAAAGCATGTAGAGGTCTGTAATGTTTATCATAGGTACATTTCAACTGTGAGAGACGGAATCTAAAAATCCAGAAAATCACATTGTATGATTTTTAAGTAATTAATTTGCATTTTATTGCATGACATAAGTATTTGATACATCAGAAAAGCAGAACTTAATATTTGGTACAGAAACCTTTGTTTGCAATTACAGAGATCATACGTTTCCTGTAGGTCTTGACCAGGTTTGCACACACTGCAGCAGGGATTTTGTCCCACTCCTCCATACAGACCTTCTCCAGATCCTTCAGGTTTCGGGGCTGTCGCTGGGCAATACGGACTTTCAGCTCCCTCCAAAGATTTTCTATTGGGTTCAGGTCTGGAGACTGGCTAGGCCACTCCAGGACCTTGAGATGCTTCTTACGGAGCCACTCCTTAGTTGCCCTGGCTGTGTGTTTCGGGTCGTTGTCATGCTGGAAGACCCAGCCATGAACCATCTTCAATGCTCTTACTGAGGGAAGGAGGTTGTTAGCCAAGATCTCGCAATACATGGCCCCATCCATCCTCTCCTCAATACGGTGCAGTCGTCCTGTCCCCTTTGCAGAAAAGCATCCCCAAAGAATGATGTTTCCACCTCCATGCTTCACGGTTGGGATGGTGTTCTTGGGGTTGTACTCATCCTTCTTCTTCCTCCAAACACGGTGAGTGGAGTTTAGACCAAAAAGCTCTATTTCTGTCTCATCAGACCACATGACCTTCTCCCATTCCTCCTCTGGATCATCCAGATGGTCATTGGCAAACTTCAGACGGGCCTGGACATGCGCTGGCTTGAGCAGGGGGACCTTGTGTGCACTGCAGGATTTTAATCCATGACGGCGTAGTGTGTTACTAATGGTTTTCTTTGAGACTGTGGTCCCAGCTCTCTTCAGGTCATTGACCAGGTCCTGCCGTGTAGTTCTGGGCTGATCCCTCACCTTCCTCATGATCATTGATGCCCCACGAGGTGAGATCTTGCATGGAGCCCCAGACCGAGGGTGATTGACCGTCATCATGAACTTCTTCCATTTTCTAATAATTGCGCCAACAGTTGGTACCTTCTCACCAAGCTGCTTGCCTAATGTCCTGTAGCCCATCCCAGCCTTGTGTAGGTCTACAATTTTATCCCTGATGTCCTTACACAGCTCTCTGGTCTTGGCCATTGTGGAGAGGTTGGAGTCTGTTTGATTGAGTGTGTGGACAGGTGTCTTTTATACAGGTAATGAGTTCAAACAGTTGCAGTTAATACAGGTAATGAGTGGAGAACAGGAGGGCTTCTTAAAGAAAAACTAACAGGTCTGTGAGAGCCGGAATTCTTACTGGTTGGTAGGTGATCAAATACTTATGTCATGCAATAAAATGCAAATTATTACTTAAAAATCATACAATGTGATTTTCTGGATTTTTTACATTCCGTCTCTCACAGTTGAAGTGTCCCTATGATAAAAATGACAGACCTCTACATGCTTTGTAAGTAGGAAAACCTGCAAAATCGGCAGTGTATCAAATACTTGTTCTCCCCACAGTATGTCTCACAGCTGAATGGGTGAGAGCAGTGGTCAAGACCAGGGAGCCATCTGTCTCACAGCTGAATGGGTGAGAGCAGTGGTCAAGACCAGGGAGCCATCTGTCTCACAGCTGAATGGGTGAGAGCAGTGGTCAAGACCAGGGAGCCATCGGTCTCACAGCTGAATGGGTGAGAGCAGTGATCAAGACCAGGGAGCCATCGGTCTCACAGCTGAATGGGTGAGAGCAGTGGTCAAGACCAGGGAGCCATCGGTCTCACAGCTGAATGGGTGAGAGCAGTGGTCAAGACCAGGGAGCCATCGGTCTCACAGCTGAATGGGTGAGAGCAGTGGTCAAGACCAGGGAGCCATCGGTCTCACAGCTGAATGGGTGAGAGCAGTGGTCAAGACCAGGGAGCCTGAGTCTGCATCAGAGGTCCGTAGCTTAGTGGATTCATTCCCCAGTTCTCTACACTCTCAGAGCCTAGCAGAAGTTGACTCACCAACAGTTTCACCCGGGTTTACGCGCGTCGATGGGACCGGAAGCCGTGCTTTGTTATAATTCTGAACGGTCAGATAGCTAGATGTTTATAACTAAAGCCATGTCTGAAAGTTTGCTAGCAAGCTTAATGTCTAGTGACTGTAGCTAGCTAGGCAGTATGGTTGCAGTGGAGGCCTGTGCCAGAGCGTCATCAGCAAGGACGAGAGCATCATACAATCAAAAGGAATGTGAAATGAGAGTCAAGTCAGCTTAGCGGTAGGCCCAGCTCAAGGTAGAGGAAGTACGTAAAGAGGCTACATCCATGTTTGATACTGTTCCATTTAATCCATTCCAAATGAGCCCGTCCTCCTATAGCTCCTCCCACCAGCCTCCACTGTTGGACACTTCGCCTGGAGAAAGAAGGGGAGGTCGCCTTAGCCAAAAGCACTTGTATTCGAGGCAGCAGTAGAACCAGCCAACAACGATTGTCTGAATCAAGTGATCGTTCCGGTTACTGCATGCAATTCCCAACAACGCACAGAAAAATGAGGTTGCACCTCAAGCGAGATGGAAAACCACTGACTTCATTACACCTCTATCAGTACCCAAGGAGATACATGCTGCTGCTCACACTAATGCATCACATTGCAACGGCCCCTTGTACGGTCCCCCACACCGAGTAGGCTTCCTGTCACCCTTCATTTCATGCACAACCAGGACATTGGCATGTGGCACTGATATCATGCTGAAAAACATTTCCCAAATATGAAACTGGTTACCTGGTAATGGTTTCTGGTTGACAATCCTTGAACACAGCGTCAGGACCTCGTTACATAGGCCTACAGGTACATATCAAACGTGTGAAATAAAGTGGAGGGAGGGAGAGAACACATTCATTATTCTCAGTGGTGTAAAGTACTTTAAAGTACTACTTAAGTAGTTTTTTTTTTTTATATCTGTAAATTTTTTACTTTACTACATGTAACAGGGTTGGTTATGTTTCCACTTGCCTCTAAAGAAATGTGTATTTAATGTTCAAGCACTCTTATTGGTTGGTTCAATTCCGATGACAATAAGGCGTGTTGTTATTGGCAGATAGGGGGAGATCGCGAACGTCAGGTCTCCCCAGTATGAAAATGTGATGCAAGGGGGTAGGTCATGTTCTGAATCCTGTATTCTATTTCTATATTTTACAATGTGTACAAGTTTGCTGTACATTCCTGATTTATACATGTGTGGGTATATGGTACCTGTTAGGGATTAGCTTAGTGGTTAAGAGCGTTGTGCCAGTAACCGAAAGGTCGCTGGTTCTAATCCCCGAGCGAACTAGGTGAAAAATCTGTCTGTGCCCTTGAGCAAGGCACTTAACCCTAATTGCTCCTGTAAGTCGCTCTGGATAAGAGCGTCTGCTAAATGACTAAAATGTAAAATGTAATGTAAAATGGATTGAGGGGCTTCCTGGGATGTGCTTTGGTAGATGATTGCTGAATATGAGTGTGTTAGCTAGCATGCACCGATGTAATGGTCACATAAGCTCACTGCTAACACAGTTGTTTTCATTCTACAGATTTTACCATCGACAGCCATCAACATCATTAAGCCCTGCACAACTAACGTGCTGTTTCCTATTTAGTCACAGATAATAAATAACGATCAACTGGGACCACTGGCTGGGGTGATTTTCTAAAACTAAACACAATGCAAGGAGAGTACGATTAACATCTGTTACACTGGTGCAGAGACTTGTCTTCTTGTCTTCGCTGGACGTCGCGTGGAGGGATCCGCGAGCCGGCTTCAAGAAGTACAGTGGGTGCTGATGCACACCGGAGGCCTAGCGTGTGCATATGAACTGTTTCGCATTCTGCACAAGCAGAATTCTCAGGAAGCTCCTGGTAGCATGAGTGAGTGGGAGAAATATAATATACTTTCCGACGCCAATTAACGTGAGTGCAACGTTTTTTACATTTTGAAGCATCACTTTAGCGACACAATCAACTCTGACATGCCCCTAGCTGATGTTTAGTCTACTTTGCCAATGGAAGGGGAGACTCCATTTGACTACTGGATTAGACTGAACAGGGCCATAGAGGTGGCAGAGGACTGTTTGAAGAGGCAGAACAAGGAGCTAGACAATCCGTCACGTGTTCTGACTGTCATGTTCATCAAGCACTGTCCAAACCCAGAGCTGTCATTGATATTCATGGACAAACCATTGGATGAGTGGATGGCTGCGGAGGTCCATGGCAGGCTGGAGGAGTACCAGAGGAAGTGCAAGGCTCCATGTCCCTTGCGGCTGCCGCCACTGGTCACCCCACTGACACAGGAAGTGAGTAGGCCAGTGTCGGCTGTTGTAAACTGCCCGGGCCGCTTGCCACAGCCCACAAATGGCTCATCCGAGGCATTGGATTGTGTGATTGCCATGCTTGAACGGGTTTTGGAGCAGAGGCCACAGCAACCAGTAGGCGGCTATGATAACCGTTTCCAGAGGAGGCCCAGGAGAAGGGAGATGCAGAGTGTGTGGGGACGCAAATCACAGCACAATGGATCATTGTTATTCTAACCACCTATGCTTCCTCTGTTATGCAGCTGGGCACACACGTCAAGAATGTCCACGCGCTTCATCGGTAACTCCCGTCGCTCCATCAAACAGCAACACGGCTCAGCGGCAGGAAAACTAGCTGGCCCGCACGGGGTGGGGGGAAGTGCTGGGCCTTGTGAGGTGCCCCAATCAGATAGTGGTGTAGATTTTAGAGCCAATATATTCAAGTGTTTGTGATGAAGTCAAGTCGAATGAAAAAGTCATTATGCAGAATACAGAGAGTGCTCCACAACGATGAACTTTTCTATACTAGTGTGTTACTGGGGGATGTTATAGAGTTGAGCGCTATGATTGACAGTGGGTCTATGGCATGCACATTGAGCTCAACGGTGGTGCCACACCTTGAGAAAGCAGGTGTGCTTAAGAGTGGCTCCCTCAGTCTGACCGAAGTGGTGTTTGTTGGCTGCGGGGGGTTGAAGACCAACCCTGTAGGTGTGTGTGAATTGAATATGTCTGTGTATGGCAGCAGTGTCTCTGTCCCTGTTCTAGTAGTGGATGGCCAACGTGATGAGCTCATCCTAGGCAGCAACGTGATAAAACACCTCATCAGGGAGCTGAAGACAACCGGTGACTTCTGGGAGAAGATGTCATCGTCTGAACACAATGGAGATGACAAACTGTTCTGTCTGCTGGCTAATGTAGAGCGATGGAAAGGAACCGAAGTGCCAGAAAGAGTGAGCACGGTAAGGCTGAAGCGGGCAGTCACATTGGAGCCTATGCAGGAGCATTTAGTCTGGGGCCGGCTGTGTATCCGCGGGCAGTGCTGTCGTTACTGAGCCTACGAGGGCACGCTCAAGACCGAAAAACATTCTAGTGGGGAGAACAGTAACGACATTGTGGAGCGATGGCTGGGTCCCTGTCAAAGTTATCAATCCCTCACTAAAGCCAGTAACAGTGAGAAGCAATGCCAAGATAGCGGACGTTTTTCCTTGCATGGCATTAGAGGACTTTGACACGGACTATATAGATGGGCCCACTGTCCTGCCAGTCTCCCTGGTGCAGGAGGTACACTAAATAGATGACAATCCAGACTTTGACAATGGTAGTGCAGATAGCTTGACCATTGACAGTGACGTCAAACCACACAGAGTGACAAGTGAGGTGTTGCACGAGTTAGGGCTAAGTGACATTGACATTGAGTCCACTCAGTTGTCGCAACAGTGTAAGGCCAAGCTAGTTCAGCTTATAGCCCGCTACGAGTATCTTCTCCTGGCACAAACTAGATTGCGGGAAGACTACTGGTTATGTCCATCGCATCAGACTCAGTGACACTAAGCCTTTTAGGCTACCTTACCGTAGGCTCCCCCCTAACCATTATGACAAGCTCAGGCAGGCCTTGGATGAGATGGAAGAGCGAGACATAATCAGGAAATCCAGCAGTGAGTATGCCTCCCCGCTCGTGCTGGTGGTGATCTGAGACTGTGTACAGACTTCCGATGGCTCGATGCTCGCACCGTAAAGGATGCTCGCACCGTAAAGGATGCTCGCACCGTAAAGGATGCTCGCACCGTAAAGGATGCTCGCACCGTAAAGGATGCTCGCACCGTAAAGGATGCTCACCCTCTACCTCACCAAGCTGATGCTCTGGCGGCCCTGGGTGGCAATGCCTTCTTCTCTACGATGGATTTGACCTCAGGCTACTACAATGTGGTAGCCTTCTCTGTTACCTGGACGATGTGCTGGTTTTTGCCCCGACTAAAGAACTTGGATTGAAACGCTTGGAGTCCGTTTTTGAGCGTCTCAAAGCCCATAATCTGAAATTGGCACCAAGGAAATGCCATTTCATGAAGAGGTCAATGCGGTTCTTGGGACATGTCATCAGTGAAGGAGGTGTCGCCACAGACCCAGAAAAAGTGAAGGCTATTGCAGGGATGACAGAGGAGGATCTCATGGAAGATAACACAGACGTGCCCTCCCAGGGGAAGATTTGGTCCTTTCTCTGAATGATAGTCTATTACCAGCAGTTCATTGAGGGGTGCTCCACCATCGCTAAGCCGCTGCATGGGCCTACAACTGGGACGAAGGCGCCATGGAAAAGGCAAGAAGAAACAAGGAATACATAGGAAACTCACAGCAGCAGACTGGACTGGTGAGTGCAAACAGGACTTCAGCTCTCATCGATCAGGTCATGCTAGCCCACCCTGATTTTAGTAGACCTTTCTTGCTGTCTGTAGATGCATCTAGTAATGGCTTAGGTGCTGTCCTCTCCCAGGTGCCAGAGGATGGGTCCGCGGCCAGACACGCAGCATTCGCTAGCAAATCACTTACTTATGCACAGTCAAATTATCCTGCGCATAGGTTAGAGTTTTTGCTTTACGCTGGGCTGTGTGAGAAGTTTAGTCATTGGCTAAGGGGCAAGCCTTTTCCTGTATGGACAGACAACAACCCATCTGGAGTCTGATGTGAGAGAATACGTCAAGAGCTGCAAGAGGTGTGTGTTCAGTAAAGCCCCCGAGCCAGAGGCCAGAGCTCCATTGGAGAACATCATCACAACTGAGCCACTCGAGTTGGTGTGTGTGGACTTCTGTTCTGTTGAAGACTCCAACAACAAGTCCTTGGATGTTCTGGTCGTCAATGACCATTTTACTAAGATGGCCCATGCCTTCTTGTGTCCGAACCAATCAGCTAAAGCAGTGGCCCTTCAGCTGTGGAACAACATCTTCTGTGTGTATGGTTTTCCTCGTCGTATCCATTCCGACCAAGGGGCCAACTTTGAAAGTAAATTGATTTGAGTTGTTGAGTGCTGCAGGAATCCAGAAGTCGCACAAGTCTCCTTACCATCCGATGGGGAACGGGGGGAGTCAAAAGGTTCAACAGAATGCTGGGAAACATGATCAGGGCCTTACCTACGAGAGCGAAGCACAGGTGGCCCCAGAAGCTGAAGTCGTTGACCTTCAAATGTACAGTCCATGAAACCATGGACCACGCCCCTTTCCAGTTGATGTTTGGGAGAACCCCACGTCTGCCTGTCGACATGATGTTTGGTACCGTGCTGCAAGACTCATCGAGGTTGTAGACTATGACGAGTACGTCAAGTCCCTGACTAGAGACCTGAGGGAGGCCATGGAGACGGTAAAGGTGTCAGCAACCAAACAGCTGAAGAGGCATGCAGGTCTCTACCACAGGAAGATCAGAGGAGCTCCTGTGGAGGTTAGTGATCGGGTGCTGCTGGCGAATAAGGGTGAACGTGGAAAGAGGAAGCTGGCTGATCGTTGGGAGAACAACCTCTATATTGTTACGGAGAAGAATAGTGACATCCACATCGTCAAGATACAGAACATGTCGACTAGCCAGGAGAAAACAGTCCACCGTAATCTGATAATGCCTGTAAACTTCTTGCCTCTCCCGGACACTACCTTGGAGACACCTAATACGGGAGACAGTGAGGATCAGCGGGAGGAGATGGAGGCCTCATCCATGAACGATATACCAGAAATGGACATGGGTGTGAGAGGACTAGTGTAGGGTATCAGAGCAGACCTCGGGGGAAACACAGTCAGAGCCCTCTGAAGAAGATGCCCCAGATGTGCTGGAAGATGGGCCACTGGCGAGGGGTCCTCAGAACTCACCACATTCCGAAGGTGCCACTGGTGGCACAAGCGTGTCAGAGCTAACCTTTGGAGAAGAAATGTCAGAACCCTCTGAAGAAGAAAGGCATTCTGAAGATGCCGCTTGTAGCACAAGCTCCAGCTCTGGCAACAGTCACAGAAACCTTGACCTTGTCTATCCCCCGACTGTGGGCAGTGACCCACCAATGGTGGTTGTAGTTGAACAGGTTAACCGTAATGATAACTCAGTTAGGCCTGTCAGGTCAGGGGCTGGTCGGGTTAGGAAACGCCCAGTGAGACTCAGAGACTATGCAGACACAGAGGGTTTTTCATACAGAGTTCATTAGAACACCTGAGTGGGTGTAGGATTAGAATCCAAGTTGGCCTGTAGAGTACGATTAACATCTGTTACATACATTCCTAAAGAAAATAATGTACTTTTTAGAGGCCCTATGGAGGTAATGGGTCAGAGGTCAAGTAGGCCGATGATCTCTGATCCCACGTACTCCTGAGTGGCGCAGTGGTCTAAGGCACTGCATCGCAGTGCTAACTGTGCCACTAGAGATCCTGGTTCGAATCCAGGCTCTGTCGCAGCCGGCCGCGACCGGGAGACTCATGGGCAGTGCACAATTGGCCCAGCGTCGTCCAGGGTAGGGGAGGGAATGGCCGGCAGGGATGTAGCTCAGTTGATAGAGCATGGTGTTTGCAACAGCAGGGTTGTGGGTTCAATTCCCACGGGGGGCCAGTATAAAAAATAATAATATGTATTCACTAACTGTAAGTCGCTCTGGATAAGAGTGTCTGCTAAATGACTAAAATGTAAATGTTTTTGTCTGAGGTTCTTATTGTCACCGAGTGTACTGAACATGTAACAGGCATGTTTTCCTACGGGGTCTTTAAATTCCCCTAATTCTCTTTAGAGAATAGTCTTTGCACTGGAATATTTGGTGACATATATATTGCAAGGTATTGCATACCTCATTTTGTTTTCATTATTTCTTTATAGTATGCAAGTGGAATTCAGCAGGGGAGACTGTAACAGGGTTGGGTATGTTTCCACTTGCCTCTAAAGAAATGTGTATTTAATGTTCAAGCACTCTTATTGGTTGGTTCAATTCCGATGACAATAAGGCGTGCTGTTGTTATTGGCCCCGCTTGCAGATAGGGGGAGATTGCAAACGTTAGCTAGCATGCACCGATGTAATGGTCACATAAGCTCACTGCTAACACAGTTGTTTTCATTCTACAGATTTTATCATCGACAGCCATCAACATCATTAAGCCCTGCACAACTAACGTGCCGTTTCCTATTTAGTCACAGATAATAAATAACTATCAACTGGGACCACTGGCTGGGGTGATTTCTTTAAACTAAACACAGCGCAAGGAGAGTACGATGAACATCTGTTACATACATTCCTAAAGAAAATTATGTACTTTTTACTCCATACATTTTCCCTGACACCCAAAAGTACTCATCACATGTTGAATGCTTAGCAGGTCAGGAAAAGGATCAAATTCATGCACTTATCAAGAGAACACGTGGTCATCCCTACTGCCTCTGATCTGGCAGACTCACTAAACACAAATGCATCTTTTGTAAATTATGTGTGATTGTTGGAGTGTGCACCTGGCTATCTGTAAATTTAAAAAAACAAGAAAATGGTGCCATCTGCTTTGCTTAATAAGGAATTTGAAATGATTTATACTTTTACTTTTGATACTTAAGTATATTTTAACAATTACATTTACTTTTGATACTTAAGTACATTTACAACCAAATACTATTAGACTTTTACTCAAGTAGTATTTTACTGGGTGACTTTCACTTTTACTTGAGTAACTTTCTATTAAAGGTATCTATACTTTTACTCAAGTATGACAATTGGGTACTTTTTCCACCACTGAATATTCTGGCATCTAATGTGGCCTGCGTGTACGATGTACCGCTGCCAGCATGGGTTTGAATCTGGCCCACTGGTCTTTCAGCACTCATCTCTACCTTTCACCTCTACACAATAATAAGAACAACATACCTAAAAAAAAAAAAAAAAAGAATCATTATTGATCATGGACGTACATCAATTGTTCCTCACTCATTTATCAGTCTATCGTGGTACCAGGGGATAAATGGGAAGGTTTCTGCGTCAAGCCCAGAGCGGTATACTACACAGCAGGATCAATGAGTTAGCATGCTAACCTGCCTAAATATTCAGAAAAAAAACGTTTTATTGTTTAAAAAGATCCGCTTGAAATGGGCATTGTCTACTTAACCAAAAACACAAGTTTAGCTTTATGAACCAGAAAATAAATGGTTCTTTCTGGTTTATCAAAGTTAACGCATTGATCTTGCTTTGTAGTATACCACTCTGGGCCGGGCTACATAAGCGGGAACTAAACTGCCAACCGACGGCTGCTGATCTCTGATCCCAGGTACTATTCACTGCCGATGTGTCCTTGAGCAAGTCACTTAACACCTACAATTGCCCCGGCGACGCTGATCTGCAGCCGATTCTGTGCTCCTGCCAGCCTTGTGTGTGTTTGTGCGTTTATGAGGTTGGAGTTTTGTAACAGCAAATCAATACATTTCCATTGAAAGTATGAACAGTAAAGTCCATCTTCTATCAGTATCTTTCTTCTATAAGCAGGCCCCAGTTTACAGTGGAGGTTCAGGTAAGCAATTCAAAACAGTATATCCAGCCAAAGTTAGCTTTTGGTCTAGTACTCTCCGCAAACTCTCTGCCAAAAATAGCATTGTAAAAAAGACCATAGACCATTAATTTGAGTAATGAGGGAAAGAAACAATGGAGAAATAACAGCAAGTTTCTTTTTTATTTGGGTACTTAATGCGTAGCAGGAGGGGAAACATCATCACTGGCTCATTACAGCCTTAAGGTACGCAAACAAGTTAAAGGTTTCAAACGGATTTACATCACTTTTGGATACATGACAATCTATCGCAGTTTTTTTTTTTTTTTTTTACAAACAAAGTGTGCAAGACCAAGATACTATCCTTCAGATAATTTATAAAATAATAAACAATAAAAAAAATCCAAGGCAACATTTATTGAGCTGTGTAACACAGTCCACTCCAGAGATGACGATGCTGTTGAACTTTGAACTTTGACCTCGGGGTGCCTTAGGAGTCCTTCTTCATTCCCTCCTCCCACATTAGGTTCGCAGTCGCTTTCTTCGCTGTGGAGCAAAAACATTACACTTAGATGTAAGAAGCCTACCTCAACAACACTGTCTTCCTATCAAGAGGCCTACCTCAACAACACTGTCTTCCTATCAAGAAGCCTACCTCAACAACACTGTCTTCCTATCAAGAGGCCTACCTCAACAACACTGTCTTCCTATCAAGAAGCCTACCTCAACAACACTGTCTTCCTATCAAGAAGCCTACCTCAACAACACTGTCTTCCTATCAAGAGGCCTACCTCAACAACACTGTCTTCCTATCAAGAGGCCTACCTCAACAACACTGTCTTCCTATCAAGAGGCCTACCTCAACAACACTGTCTTCCTATCAAGAGGCCTACCTCAACAACACTGTCTTCCTATCAAGAAGCCTACCTCAACAACACTGTCTTCCTATCAAGAGGCCTACCTCAACAACACTGTCTTCCTATCAAGAGGCCTACCTCAACAACACTGTCTTCCTATCAAGAGGCCTACCTCAACAACACTGTCTTCCTATCAAGAGGCCTACCTCAACAACACTGTCTTCCTATCAAGAGGCCTACCTCAACAACACTGTCTTCCTATCAAGAGGCCTACCTCAACAACACTGTCTTCCTATCAAGAGGCCTACCTCAACAACACTGTCTTCCTATCAAGAGGCCTACCTCAACAACACTGTCTTCCTATCAAGAAGCCTACCTCAACAACACTGTCTTCCTATCAAGAAGCCTACCTCAACAACACTGTCTTCCTATCAAGAGGCCTACCTCAACATCGTCTGTGTCCGTCTGTCTGTCAGAGAAGCAGTCACACAGACAATTTGACAAAGAAATGAATGGTCAAGACCAGAGCATTCCAATTAATGTGATGCTGACCTAAATTGGACATATCGACAATGGCCATTTAAATCTGTCAATGTGAAATGTAGCAGGTTCACCGTTCCTCAATTATGCAACTAAGAAAACACGTTACATTTCCATAAACTGTCTGAACCCATTACTCAAACCTCTTAGAGCTAAAGGCATCACCCGTCAGCTACTTTTAAAGAGCAGATGCTGCACATTTAATGGAAAGGATAAGATCCAAAGGGCAAAGGCAGAGACGGTTTTAAAAAGGAAACAGATGCCTGTGTTCCTACCTTCATCTTTGAACTTGTCAGCAGCCTCTGCCGCCTTGTCCTTGAGGTCCTTTGCTATATTGTCAATCTTGGTCTCGTGCTTGAGGAAGATGGGGCGGATGATCCGCGTGTATATTTGTATGGAACCATTAGAGGGAGTTGGAGCCATGCACCACACCAAGAAGGCACACTGAGGGAAACAAACAACAGAACGTTCTCTCCCAATGCTTCCAGGAAACACCGTCAAGAATAAAAGCCTCTGAGTAAGTGCTCTATGAAATTACACAAGCTGGCAGGCATGAGCTCAGTTGCCATGGAGATGGGAAGGAAATAAGGCCATCTGCTTCATACCAGCACATGATGGACAGATTAAGGAGGGAGATGAAGTTATTGAATCTAGTCAATATAATGTTTTGATTTAACATGCTTAATACCTTAACAATGATCTACAGTGCCTTCAGAAAGTATTCACACCCCTGGACTTTTTCCACATTTTGTTGTTGTTACAGCCTGAATTAAAAATGGATTAAATTGAGATTGTCACTGGCCTACACACAATACCCCATAACGTCATAGTGGAATTATGTAGAAATGTTTACAAATGAATAAAAAATTAAAAGCTGAAATAAAAGAATTAACAGATTTTGATTATTTGGGTTGAATGCTGTAACACAGAATAAAACAATTAATAAAAGTCCCATGATGGTAGTGACTGCACATTACTGCTTATCACTTATTAACCATCATTTAACCTCCCGAGTGGCGCAGTGGTCTAAGGCTGTGCCACAAGAGATCCTGGTTCGATTCCAGGCTCTGTCGTAGCCGGCCGCGACCGGGAGACCCATGGGGCGGCGCACAATTGGCCCGGCGTCGTCCAGGGTAGGGGAGGGAATGGCCGGCAGGGATGTAGCTCAGTTGATAGAGCATGGCGTTTGCAACGCCAGGGTTGTGTGTTCAACTCCCACGGGGGAATAATACTTCTAAAAAAAAGTATGTGTATGCACTTATTAACTGTAAGCCGCTCTGGATAAGAGCATCTGCTAAATGACTCAAATGTAAAAATGTATTCACATTACTTTATTAAAATATTTCAGTTGTGTATATGACATGTTTTATTTGATGACTTAAAAAAAAAACAATTGTAATTTTTACCCCCTTTTTCATGATTACGATCTTGTCTCATCGCTGAAACTCCCCAACGGACCCTAACCCGGACGACGCCGGGCCAATGGTGCGCCGCCATATGGGACTCCGGTCACGTGACACAGCCTGGGATGGAACCCAATGCAGTGCCTTAGACCGCTGCGCCACTCGGGAGGCCCCTTGACTTTATTACAGCTGAAGTCGGAAGTTTACATACACCTTAGCCAAATACATTTAAACTCAGTTTTTCACAATTCCTGACATTTAATCCCAGTAAAAAATTCCCTGTCTTAGGTCAGTTAGGATCACCACTTTATTTTAAGAATGTGAAATGTCAGAATAATAGTAGAGAGAATGATTTATTTCAGCTTTTATTTCTTTCATCACATTCCCAGTGGGTCAGAAGTTTACATACACTCAATTAGTATTTGGTAGCATTGCCTTTAAATTGTTTAACTTGGGTCAAAGGTTTCGGGTAGCCTTCCACAAGCTTCCCACAATAAGTTGGGTGAATTTTGGCCCATTCCTCCTGACAGAGCTGGTGTAACTGAGTCAGGTTTGTAGGCCTCCTTGCTCGCACACGCCTTTTCAGTTCTGCCCACAAATGTTCTATAGGATTGAGGTCAGGGCTTTGTGATGGCCACTCCAATACCTTGACTTTGTTGTCCTTAAGCCATTTTGCCACAACTTTGGAAATATGCTTGGGGTCATTGTCCATTTAGAAAACCCATTTGCGACCAAGCTTTAACTTCCTGACTGATGTCTTGAGATGTTGCTTCAATATATCCACATCATTTTCCTTCCTCATGATGCCATCTATTTTGTGAAGTGCACCAGTCCCTCCTGCAGCAAAGCACCCCCACAGCATGATGCTGCCACCCCTATGCTTCACGGTTGGGATGGTGTTCTTTGGCTTGCAAGCAACCCCCTTTTTCCTCCAAACATAACAATGGTCATTATGGCCAAACAGTTCTATTTTTGTTTCATCAGACCAGAGGACATTTCTCCAAAAAGTACGATCTTTGTCCCCATGTGCAGTTGCAAACCGTAGTCTGGCTTTATGGCGGTTTTGGAGCAGTGGCTTCTCCTTGCTGAGTGGCCTTTCAGGTTATGTCGATATAGGACTTGTTTTACTGTGGATATAGTTACTTTTGTACCCGTTTCCTCCAGCATCTTCACAGGGTCCTTTTCTGTTGTTCTGGGATTGATTTGCACTTTTCGCACCAAAGTACGTTCATCTCTAGGAGACAGAACGCGTCTCCTTCCTGAGCGGTATGACGGCTGCGTGGTCCCATGGTGTTTATACTTGCGTACTATTGTTTGTACAGATGAACGTGGTACCTTCAGGCATTTGGAAATTGCTCCCAAGGATAAACCAGACCCTACAATTCTTTTTCTGAGGTCTTGGCTGATTTCTTTTGATTTTCCCATGATGTCAAGCAAAGAGGCTCTGAGTCTGAAGGTAGGCCTTAAAATATATCCACAGGTACACCTTCAATTGACTCAAATTATGTCAATTAGCCTATCAGAAGCTTCTAAAGCCATGACATCATTTTCTGGAATTTTCCAAGCTGTTTAAAGGCACAGTCAATTTAGTGTATGTAAACTTCGGACCCACTTGAATTGTGATACAGTGAATTCTAAGTGAAATAATCTGTCTGTAAACAATTGTTGGAAAAATGACTTGTGTCATGCACAAAGTAGATGTCCTAACCGACTTGCCAAAACTATAGTTTGTTAACAAGAAATTTGTGGAGTGGTTGAAAAACAAGTTTTAATGACGCCAACCTAAGTGTATGTAAACTTCCGACTTCAACTGTATTTCATTCCAAGTCATCATCTCATCTCTATAGACTGTCTGACAAAATCACTATTTTGTAGTTCTTCAAACTAAATATGGCACACTTTCATTACTGCTGAACACCAACTATCAATCACTTAGATCAGGGGTGTCAAACGTCCGGCCCGCGGGCCGGATCAGGCCCGCAAACGGGTTTAATCCGGCCCGCGAGATGATTTTGAATAAAAAAAAAAAAATAATAATAATAATAATAATAATTTTGTAAAGTATAAAAATGCGCTGCAATTTTTCAATAAAATAAACTGCTGTTCCAATTGCGTCCACTGGATGGCGCAATAGCAATTGTGTTAAGCAAGCAAACTGTTTATACCCGGGCAGAGCAAGTAGGTCAAGCACGTGCAGCCAATGAGCTACTTTGTTTTGCCCGCGATATTTATTACGGCTTCTACTTTTAACATTATGTGCTTTGGCACCCTCATTGCCCCAATATGTCTCTGTCAAAAAAGAGAAAAGTGGACGCAGAGTGCAGAGTGTTCCAAGAAAAATTGTCATCCTATTTATTCACAGAATTGAATGGGAAAGCTGTATGTTTGGTGTGTTCAGAGCATGTTGCAGTGCTGAAAGAATATAACCTTCGTCGCCACTATGTGAGTCTTCATGCCGACAAATATGACAACTTTCAAGGACAGCGGAGATGAGAGAAGGTGAATGAACTGTTGGCGGGTCTGAAGAAACAGCAGTCTATGTTTACTCACAGCCGAGACATCAGTGACGCTGCAGTGAAAGCTAGCTACCTCATTGCTAATGAAATCGCAGTGGCTTCAAAACCATTTAGTGAGGGTGAATTTGTAAAAACATGCATGATGAAGGCAGCGGAGATTGTGTGCCCTGAAAAGCGGCAGGCTTTTGCAAATATCAGCCTGACAAGAAACACAGTTGCAGACAGGATTTCCGATCTTTCAGTGGATTTGGACAGCCAGTTGAAGCAAAAAGTAAAGTCATTTATTGCGTTTTCGGTTGCAATTGATGAAAGCACGGACATTACAGATGTTGCACAACTGGCCATTTTCATCCGCGGAGTTGATGACACATTGACCGTCACCGAGGAGTTCGTGGAGTTGGTGCCGATGACAGATACAACGACAGCAGCTGATATTTTTACCGCACTCGTCGCGGCGCGCTGGACAGGGTCAGAGTGGACTGGTCCCGCGCTGTCAGCCTGGCTACAGATGGTGCGCCCTCAATGATCGGGAAAAAAGCAGGCGTTGTGACAAAGTTCAGAGAGAAAGTGCAATCTGCAAATGGAGGACGTGATTTTTTGACTTTTCACTGTATTTTGCACCAGGAGGCTTTGTGTTGCAAGTCATTAAAGATGGATAACGTCATGAAGGTGGTCATCCAAACTGTTAATTTCATCCGATCCAGAAGCCTGAATCACTGTCAGTTTGACAGCCTTCTCAGAGAGAAAGACCACATCTATGGCCTGCCATACCACACTGAGGTAAGATGGTTAAGCCGAGGTGCTGTGCTGAGGCGTTTCTTTGATTTACGAGAAGAAATTGAACAGTTCATGGAAGAAAAGGGCAAACCAGTGTTAGAATTTCATTCAGCAGAATGGATGCAGGACCTTGCATTTATGGTGGATGTTACAGAGCACCTGAATAACTTGAACAAACAGCTGCAAAGGCGCAACAAAGTTGTCACGCAGTATTATGACAGCATACGTTCTTTCAAGTTGAAGCTGTCATTGTGGGAGACGCAACTTGCCGGTGGTGATGCCGCTCACTTCCCCTGTCTGAAAAATGTGTGCGCGACCCAACATGTGGCAGACATGAAGCGGTTCAAAGATAAGATAACGGGACTGTTACGGGAGTTTGAGCAATGCTTTCAGATTTATGTTTATATGTTTTTCTGTTGATGTGCTATTGTTTTTATTTTATTTGTATATTTAACCTATTCTTGACTCTGTGGTTCTTGCACTTGTTTGGGGAACAGGATTTCATTATTTTTATCTACATTTCTGCCTGAGAAATGACACCCTGATATAGTTCTGTGATATACTTCTGTGAATCACTGAGGCATTGTGTGTTTGTGTGTTCTTTGTCCTCAGAACTTTCAAATAACTTGAGGTGTTTTATGATTAATAGTGATGTTGTGCTTTTGGACACTGTCCTCAGGCTCCAGCTTTATGTTTATATGTTTTTATGTTGATGTGCTATTGTTTTTAATTGATTTTATTTTATTTGTATATTTAACCTATTCTTGACTCTGTGGTTCTTGCACTTGTTTGGGGAACAGGATTTCATTATTTTTATCTACATTTCTGACTGAGAAATGACACCCTGATATAGTTCTGTGATCTGTGAAACAGTTCTGTTAATCACTGAGGCATTGTGTGTTTGTGTGTTCTTTTTCTTTAGAATTTTCAAATAAACTTGACGTGTTTTATGATTAATAGTGATGTTGTGCTTGTACTATTTTGGACACACTGTCCTCAGGTTCCAGCTTTATGTTGTATGTTGATCGTATTAAAACAAAGAAAACAATCTGAAGTTGTTGTTTTTAAGTTATATATATATATACACACACCATGATTTTTCCGGTCCGGCCCACTTGGGAATAGATTTTCCTCCATGTGGCCCCTGAGCTAAAATGAGTTTGACACCCCTGACTTAGATCATGTATTTTCAGGTAGAGATACCTGATACCGCTCACAATCACGCATTCTTCGGTCTCTTCTGTAGCAGGTGTAAAAGAAACAGACCGGACAAGTAGATTTAGCAATGGATTATGGTCATTGTAGTTAATTACCACGTTTTATGCGCTAAACTATGTAGAATATTGGCCTGTTGATCTGATATAGCTCTGAGAAGAAAAAAAGGAACAAAATGGAATTCTAATTATTGAACAGACATCAGTAAATCAGTTGTTTAAAAAACGAAAAATAACCGAAATTTCGGTTAAATCGCTCAGCAATACAAGATAGTGTTTTATTTTTCATTAATTGTTTTACACATTTTTGCATTTTTCTTCCACTTTGACATTAGAGTATTTTGTGTAGATCGTAGACAAAAAATTACATATCCATTTTAAACCCACTTTGTAACAACAAAATGTGGAAAAAGTCAAGGGGTGTGAATACTTTCTGAAGGCACTGTAAGTGTGATTTATTTTAAGAATTCACACCTTTTGGAGGCTGAAAATATTTTGGCCAATTATTTAATTATGGGGTGTGTTTGGATGTTGGTAACTGTGTGCAGAAGGTTTCACAATAGCAGGACCGTTTGTTTGACAAATGAGGGAATGGTTTATGTACACAGCACATCATGCTCTCAATGTTAATCTCACCAAATAGTATCAAAGATTAGGAAACTGCTGTACTTCAGGACCTTGAGGTCAAGGACAAACAAACACCAGTATGCATTACCTTTCCCATGTAGTAAAATGGGAACCAGGACAGGAAGATGTCGGCAAAGAACTCCGCCACGCTGAACACTCCGTACACCACCCAGTAGGTCAGCCATTTTGTGTCGTCATCTTTGGTTTCACTCTCAATGGCTTTGATCCTGCAATTAATGGACGAGTCCATTTTAGCGATTGGATGCGTAAAAGCATAATGGCAAAGTATTATGCAAGATGACATGAACACACTTAGCAGATTTCATAACACAAACACGGACTCGTATTGATTTTATATTTGGGAAAGAATAGCCAGGCTGTCAAGTTACAGGCTAAAGAAAGAAGAACATAATAGATACCATAAGGCCTGGCAACTAGGTTTCCATGGTAATATTTTGACTCAGGAGTGGGAGTGCAGAGCAAATTGTAAGTCTTGTGTCAACGTTTTGCATGCCAAAGAGTCTGAGTGTTCCATTTAATATTTGAACAGCATTCGCATTGTTTCACTATGTGCTGCTGTTTGTAGACTGATCCATATCTAAATAAGTTATGAATTGAATCAAATAACTTGTTGCATGAGGATAACGCTATACGTCAGAGTTCAATTTAACTTTGTCCAGACACGCAGAGTTAATCACAAGAGGCAACTGTGGTTGGGACCAACTGAAATGACTATGAGTCACTTGTGTTTTGTTTCTGTGGTTAAGCATGGGTATCTCAGGATATTCCTCTCTGTGCTCACTGCTCAGTCTCTTGCAACACTGAACAAGAGCAGTAGCCTCAACAGAATCATGGCTGCTTTGCCCACATTTCGGCCAACATGTCGAATAACTAAAATATTGTCCTCATTGCAGATCCATAGACTGCTGTACGGTAAGTGTGTTTGGGAGGAAATATAATCTCCTCACACTGAGGAGTGATTTGATATAATTCATAGATGAGTTTGATTAGATCATCCACACCAAAAGTGTACAGTCAGTCACATAACAGTCTAAGACCTGTAAACTGGGGGAGGGGTTCTACTAAGCTATGTGGAATTGTTTTAAGAAAGTCATACAAGGATCATTTTGCTATTTGATTTATAATTTTAAAAGAACCCTTAAAGTATCAAAAATGAATAATAACAAAATATTTGATGAATAATTATTTTTGGCCCTACTGCAATTAGCCCATACAAACGCTTTGAATAACAGATTCACTACATGGAACAACAGATAGTTCCCCATAAAATGAAAAAGGAAGTTTGTTCTGAAGTGTCTGTCCTATAGCCCAAACCGTTCGGACGCTACAGGCGATTTTGTGACAGATTTGCAGGATGTCTCACCTTTCACCGCAGATGCGGAAGTGTAACATTGTGCAACAATGCAAAAAAACATCTCTAGCTTAAATTGACAGATTTATATGGAGATTTTTGTATTGCGCTAATTACATTTCCGCGGAGGGGGGTAAGGTGATATCAAATCCACACCCGACCTACAGACAAAATTGTCTACAATTGGACCTTAGTTATTACGTAACAACTTGGAGTAAGAAGATGCTGGCACATTGCTGACTATTTTACCAGTGCCATTCAGAGAATCCTGACTCTCAAGCTAACGGCAAGGTAAACATGTACATTGGTCCCAGACATTATTCCTCAACATGGGCTACTGTAGAACTACATAGGTAACACCCATCAAGCTCCATTTGTTTACAATTATTCACAAACCAAATAGGCTCTCTCCGTGCAAGGTGGGTGATTGATTCCCCGTTGGGCCTTGATTTCTGTTGCCAATGTTGAAATAGCATAGTGATGTTGTGCGTGAGGCACAGGAACGGGGTAGGGCGGGTCAGATATGACGCAATTCATTAAAATTGTTCTGCTGATAACAGGGCAGTAACAATTCACACATTGATTGCTGTCCTAAATGACTCATTAAATAGAAGAAAAAAACTTACGATATGTAGGCTGGATAAGCAAATCCGATGAGGTTACACAGTAGGGAGGCTCCATACCCAATAACCAGGTAAATTGCGAGAAAGACGACGACGGCTGCAAGATAATATCAGTTTATTAGCCTATAGGCTACAGATATGTCATCCATTAATATAAGTGATTGTCTAAATATCATCTAGTAAAAAATAAAATGGGTGTATACTCATAAAACGTATTTTATTGACATAAACAATCAAAACGTCCAATCTATTTGATCAGAATCTTGACTTAATTTGTCAAGAGAACAAACTGTGCCACGACCGATGCAGGCTGCGTTACCAGAACTCTTACAGCATACCCTCATTTTCTTTTCAATAAAAATATCCCTTGTGCTCCCCCCCATCTCATAACAGCAAAATACTTACCAATTGCGATATAGGCCCTGTTTACTCCAGTTTTAGCTTCGATCTTTGCCAATGTATCGGTCATAAGATTCTTTTCATGAAGAAACTTGTCGAATCTTTCTTTTATTTCCTGTACCATGGCTGCCATGATGTTCGTGCTGGTTGACTATGAAGTTGGCTATTGAACTGCGACACCCATGCAACTCTATCCTGCTTCTTCTCGCTGTTCAGACAAAACCAATGGAAGCACACTGAGCGATACGTCACTGCAAGATGTCTGCAGCCACACCCAATACTTTGATGACAATGCTATATTGTATAAAATCAAATTGTATTTGTCACATGCTTCGTAAACAACAGGTGTTGACTAACAGTTAAATGCTTACTTACGGGGCTTTCCAACAATGCAGAGAGAGAGAAAAAATAAATAATATAAAAAATAATAACACGCGCAATAAATACACAATGAGTAACGATAACTTTGCTATATACACGGGGTACCAGTACTGAGTCGATGTGCAGGGGTACGAGGTAACTGAAGTTGATATGTACATATAGGTAGGGATAAAGTCACTTGGCAACAGGGTAGATAGTACACCGTAACAGCAGCTTATGTGATGAGTCAAAAGAGTTAGTGCAAAAAGCGTAAATGAAGATAGTTAAATAGTTAACCGGACTAACTATTTAGTAGTCTTATGGCTTGGGGATAGAAGCTGTTCAGGGTCCTGTTGGTTCCAGACTTGCGGTCGCAGAGAGAACAGGCTTTGACTTGGGTGGCTGCAGTCTTTTACCATTTTTTATATTATATATTTTTCTGTTACAGCCCAGTCACACATATATCTCCTTTATGAAACTTTGAATATGCCTATTAAACAGAACATATTTCATTGCAATGTGCTTTATAGATTTATTGATCCTTTAATGTCATATAACCAAATATTTGTTTTATTTTATTCCTATGCATGGTCATTCAAAAAGGTCAATCCTAGGGTTCACTGATGTTCTGCCATTCAAATCCTAAAAGAGCATCCAACTTTCAAATTACTGTCACAAATGAGAGGTTTATTTTGTATTTTTATTGAATTAAACAACTATTAATATCCACACATGTAGACTTGGGCACTAGACTGAATAAATGATTGTAGCTGTATAATGGTTTGGTGCTGTCACAGGTCGCCAGCCTCTCACAATAGAAGATACAGAATATAATAACTTATAAGGGCACGTATAACAATATTATTACTATAACACATTTATATCTTATTCCTACAATAATCAAATTGTGGCCAATGCTATCGCATGTTATTTTTTGTGATTACTGCTAATGAAAAAGTGTTCTAATGCTACTGGAGGTCCGTGTATAAAATGTAATTGACATAGCTACCCAGGCCTTGCCTTTTCCTCTCTGATACCCAAAGATGTCTAGCTGTCTACATATATATATATATACACACACACACACACACACACACACATATATATATATATATACACACACACACACACACACACACACACACACACATATATATAATAATATAAATATATACACACACACACACACACACATATACATATATTTATTAATAAAAAAAAAAATGTATTTAACAGTAACATGTAAAACACAACAAACAGAACAGCCAGATGGATTACACAAAGAAATAAAAAAATAAATATAAAAAAATAACACAAATCCACATTATATCAAATCAAATACAGACATGTAACAAATACATTTTGACATTTTGTTTTGTATACGTTTTAATAATGCTAAATAGTTTCCCAAATCTGATTAAACAAGTTAAAAAAGGGGCTTTTACTTCATACATTTTGATTTGTGTATGATATACTGACGTTCAATTGTGGAATCAGTGTAGTAAAATAATATGTCAAACTTAGATATTTCAATGGTTGTATGCATTTTGTTGCCAATATATAGTTGTACATCAGTCCAGAACACCTCACTATGTAAACAATTTCAAAATAAGTGCTCAATAGATTCAGTTTCTAGTTCACAAAAACTGCATTCACTAGTAACATCAGGTATATATTTAGAAATCAGGCTATTACACTGGTAGAATCTATGGATAATCTTAAAGATCTCCTTTACTTTATTGGTCACCATAAATTTGTGTGGAGTGAGCCAAGCATGGTGCCAGCTTACATAAAACGATGAAGCCCAATAAAATATAGCAGAAGGAATAGAGTTCCTGTAGAAAATATCCCTTAAAAAAGTATTATTTAATTTCTTATCTAGTAAACCTATGCCATTCACTTGGATATCGCTTACAATAGATGTTCCAAAATATGCATTATTCTGAAGTAAAGATTTTATCCCACTAGGTATAGCTTTTAAAACAGTTTCATATTCCTTGCTTGAAACCTCAAAGTTGTATCTTTCCATAAATTCTCTGTGTAAATAGATTCCCACTAATACTAACTCATTGGCTGACAAGGACAATGTTTTTCGAGAACCAGTTACAGTAAAATAACATCTTGTTTCTATGTAATATCGACCCATTATTCCATATAAAACATTTGAGGTGAAAAGTTGTGTTTATACAGCAAAGCCTAGCACATTAAAGCCTGCTTGTGGAAAGCCGCCAATTACACAGGAAGTTTACCCACAATATAGGGACATTGTAGTAAAAAATTAAGCCCTCCGAGCTTCTGAAAAACAAAATGAGGTATAATATTCCAGAAACTATGAGGATTTTTTAAAAGTACCTTTTAACCCAGTTTACTTTTGATATGTGATTAAAGAGAGTGAAGTCTAAGACATTTAGACCGCCATCACAAACCCTGTTGGTGATAACATCTATTTTTATCTTATGTGGCTTGTTTTTCCATACGAAGTTGTACAATAGCCTATCTAAGGTACAGCAAGTGGATTTGGGGATGTCAATAGATGAAAAAAGATAGGATGCACGAGATAGCCCCTCAGCTTTGGATAAAAGCACCCTCCCTTGAAGACTTAAATCCCTCCCTAACCATGAGGAAAATTTATTTTTGATAGATTCAGTTACATGATTCAAATTAAGATCATTCACAGCCTTAAGATTTTTGGTGATCTTTACACCGAGGTAGGTTACAGTATCTTTTTCAGAGATGTTACAGTCTGCTGGATTGACAGCTCCTTTCAGAACAAACATCTCGCATTTGGAAAGATTTAATACCAAACCTGAGATTTTGGAGAACTGCTTCACAATATCCAATGCTAATCTAGTTTGTGACACATTTTTCAAAAAAGTCAGGTGTCATCCGCCAGTTGGGATATCTTGATCTCTCTGGCCTGGAATGTAATGCCTTCAAATTGACTTTGATAAACTAATGAGCATAAGGTTTGAGAAACTAACAAAAATAAAAAAGGTGAGATTGGACAACCTTGTCATATTCCTTTGTAAATGTTAAACCTTGAGGATGTTCCATGACAGAGTTTGATACAGCTATTGCTACCATTATACAGAGTTATAATAGCGTCAACAAAAAATTACCAAACTTCAAATGCTTAAGACAATCAAGATAAAATTGTGATTTTCGGTATCAAATGCTTTCTGAAAATCCCAAAATAAGTTAACAGGGGAGTCATCCAATAGATCACGCTGTCTACTTTTTAATCTTGCTCGAATATCTTTGCTCACCGTTTCCTTGTTTTGTCAACCAAACTTAATCAATTGAGCTCGAGTTATTCTGCGTCGAGTTATTCTGCGTCTTGATTGGTTAGAATATTTTGACAGGCAATCATTTAGTCTAATAAGATACCACATACACAACTTGGCCAGCCTCCCCTGATATACGATTGGATAATAATATTCCTTCACATCATCAACAGTGTGGCGTTCCTACCTTCCTTTTTCGATTGCACGGTGGTGGAGTTTGTTTTTAGCGAGCTAACTTATATTTATTTGTGTAAGTTTAGGGACATTGGACGAACCTGGCAGATATAGTTAGAATGCATTGATTCGTGATTTGAGAAAATAGTAGCTTTGCGCTGTTTATTTTTCGCCTCATTGTTTCGCGAGTTCGGGATGTTTTTATCCTCGACATGGAGACAAAAAGAGGGGAGATTCCCAACGGCGTATTGGACGACCTCTGCAGGTAAATACCGCGTTAGAAGTGGCTAACTTGTTATCAAATATCACGTTTTGATTTCTTACTAGCACTATGTCCCGAGGAGTGTCTTTGTTGTGCTTGTCGTAACCTTGGTTGTGGATAGCTATCTAGATAGTTTAGTCTGTCTCGAACGACAATGGGGTTGATTAAATGAAAGTGCGTTGCATTAGTGTTCTCAGGGTGTATTAATTCCGGCAATTCTGTTACAAAACGTTTCTCGAACGAAACGGGGAGGGACCTACCTGAATTTGTTCAATAGAAATTCGCGTTTTGTTCTGTTTGCTTCCGTTTGGTTCTTTAACGGTAAACGGTTTCGGTAATGAATACGCCCCGTGGTTGCATACAGAACCTCAGGCTTAGCTACCGTCAATACTATCGGGCTACCGTCATGGTGCCTCATTATACTGTGTCGTAGTTTCATAACGCGACATGGACCACAGTATGTTGTCTAATTAACTATGTCCATGTAGTTCTTCTACTGTACTGATTTGCCTCTTTTCTCTTCCACAGTCGATTCATCCTCCACATCCCTAGTGAAGAGAGGGACAATGCTATCCGCGTGTGCTTCCAGATCGAGCTTGCCCATTGGTTCTACCTGGACTTCTGCATGCAGAATGCACCAGGATTACCTCAGTGCGGGATAAGGGACTTTGCCAAGGCTGATATCCTTACATGATAATAATGACGTGTGAGAGAGGGGGGTGGGGGGTTGTTATCATGTTGTTCTTTTTTCTTTGGTTAGTTAATTCCTGATAAAAAAAAAAAAAAGCTTTTATGACCATAGGCCCACTGTGTGAATGGTTATGTACATGTCATCACCTAACATTTCCTTGTTGAACTCGTAAAGACCACACCACCTTCAATTCAAATAACGTCTTGTGAGGAGCGGTACAAACAACTAAACACAATATTCATTTTTTGCAAATGTTCCTTATATTCTCCTTGACTCCATGCTACTTTTTAATCATTGTCCATTCCTGCTGCCCAATGGGGAGGATGTACAGAAGGTTCTAGAACAGTGGAAGGAATATAAGATGGGTGTTCCAACCTATGGTGCCATTATTCTAGATGAGTCGCTTGACAATGTGAGTATAGGACATACAATATAACACTGGATGTGTGTGGCGATACTTCCCGATAAACATTTCATATGTCTTAAGTTGTGTCACGTTTTTTGTATATCCTTTATAATATTTAATATTTATTCTCTTTAGGCATTGCTGGTTCAGGGCTATTTGGCCAAGTCAGGGTGGGGCTTTCCAAAGGGAAAAGTGAATGAAGATGAGGCTCCCCATGTTTGTGCTGTACGAGAGGTAATTGCCTCTTATCTCCGTTTTATAACTCCTTACAATTCTGATTTGGCAAGTGTAAATATTTGCTCAAGACAGAATGGCTAGATACAATATATGACGTTTCATTCAATAATGCTTTCTCATACCCATGTCTGTATTCTCTTAGGTTATGGAGGAGACGGGTTTCGATATCAAAGATCGCATCTGCAAAGACACGTTCATCGAGCAGAAAATCACTGATCAGTTGGCCCGATTGTACATAATACCTGGGGTACCCAAGGAGACGAAGTTCAACCCCAAAACAAGGAAGGAAATAAGGGTACGGTTACCCCCTTAACTTCCTCATCTTTTGTTCCTATTTACAATTTGTATTTATATAATTGTGTATTTCCAATGCCGATAAAGAGAACAACTAGGACTGGCTGTTGTGCTGTGTTTCTCATAGAACATCGAGTGGTTCCCGATTGAGAAACTACCATGTCACAGGAACGACATGACTCCCAAGTCTAAACTTGGACTCGCCCCCAACAAGTTTTTCATGGCCATTCCTTTTGTCAGGTCAGTGTCTTATTGCTCTTCACACTGATTAAAAATGCCCATTTCTGAAAGACTTGGGTGACAGCAAACCGCATGTGATAAAGAGTATCTAGTCAACAGTGAAATAATCCATAGCGTTGCTTTTTCACTTTTGTCAAATATAACCTGTAATTTCAGTGCAGCATGAATAACAAAATGGTAAAACAATTGCACGTTTAGGTTGTAGCCATAGGCGGCGCCTGAGTTTCTAGTTTGGGGAAGCTAATTTTCACTGTAAAAATTCACCTTCTTAACAAAGCATTCCATGCATCACCTCATTTGCAGACTTATGTAAGGTGGCCTACTATTCCTAATGTGGTGAGTAGATTGAATAGTCATGGTTTAGGCTAATAATATAACTCGATCACTGTTCGCAAAAAAGAAAGTTCATTGCATAGCTGAGCGTGTAGTGGCATAGAGGCTATATCCGATACGTTTCTTCTCCTTTTGCATTGGAAAAATGTGGCCTTTTATATAAACTTATTTCATGCAATTCTACTACACTTTTTAATAGCCTGCAATGGAATTGACAGGGTAGTCTACTCTGCTGATACTGACAAACAGATTTATAATAGGCCTACAGGTAGGGGAGAGACACAGACAATGTGAAGTCCATCTAACCTGGAGGAGGACATATTATTGTCCAAAAACTAACTTTCAAGTGGCACTGACCCAACAATGATAGAGTGAATATGTACACTCACCGGGGACATGACCGATGCTCTCCGCTGGTCCCAATAAGATAGGCATACTGTTGTTCGCTCAAGTAAGTTGAGAATTTTGATAACTAAAAGACAGATTAGTCTTTTCATTGTCTTCTCTTTACAGCAATAGCCATTTGCTTCCCAAAACTATGTTTTCCCGAGATTGTATTTTGAAATATTGCCATATGCCTGACTGGGCCTCTCTACTTTTCACTGACAGTCGAAACTCGACAATCGTCTATTTGGTATTGGCCGCGGGCGCTGACCAAATTGCGCGCTTCTGCCTCCCACGTGGCGCTGCGGTCTAAGGCACTGCATCACAGTGCTAGAGGCGTCACTACAGACCCGGGTCGAGGCGGCGCACAATTGGCCCAGCGTCGTCCGGGTTAGGGGAGGGTTTGGCTGGCCGGGATGTCCTTGTCCCGTCGCATTCTAGCGACTCCTCCTCGGTCGCCAGTTGTACGGTGTTTCCTCCAACACATTGGTGCGGTTGGCTTCCGGGTTAAGCGAGCAGTGTATCAAGAAGCTGTGTGGCTTGGCAGGGTCGTGTTTCTGAAGACGCATGGCTCTCGACCTTCGCCTCTCCCGAGTCCGTACGGGAGTTGCAGCGATGGGACAAGACTGTAACTACCAATTGGATATCACGAAATTGGGGAGAAAAGGGGTTTAAAAAATTGCCCTTCCGACTGTAGGCAATGCGATTGAAAACAGTCTGCAGCTTGTTTTTTTGCAAAGAAGCAAATGATCCTCTGTGGCCAAATCATGCTTTCTGGTGTGGTAGCCTATTTTGAATGATTGTATTTATTTCTGTGAAGACGGGAGTAGGCAATTTGAATCAATTTACTTTAGGGGAAGCTTAGCATCCGCTAACCTAATGGATGCGCCGCCTATAGTTGTAGCGACTTGGACAGTATTATTGTGTAACCTTCTATCCTATGTGTATAAAGCTGACATCAGTTTTTAATACCATTAATAATTCAGTCATTGATTCTAGCATGTCTACTTTGGCCTCCACAGACCACTCCGAGAATGGATTGCCAAGCGTAAAGGAGAGTCTACAGACAGTGATGAGGATTTTGCATCCAACGGCAGCACTCCATGCAAACCTCTGGACAAAGCCCGGTAAGACACTTATGCCCATGCTAAAGACAATTTTATATACATTTGGTGGACAATAAAGCTTTTTGAAAATGAATTGAATAATTTCTTCTTCTCTAGCTCCAAGCATAGGCGGGCCCAGCTGTTGCCTGAGGCGTCTCCAGGAGAGGGCTGGGGGAAGCAGAAGCAACCCAAGCCTCTGGGACAGCTGAGCCAATACGAGCTCTCGGAACTCTTGAAAGCCAAGGTTGGTTGGTCTCTGCTGTTTGAAGGGTCTGTTGGGGGTAGTGCTGAGAGATTGGTGCTTTTTGAGGTCTGTTTAGGTTAGATAATTTAAAAAAATTATCACTGTTTTCGATTTTTGTTTTGATAATAACAAAATAAAAACATTAAATGCATTATGAAGTAATGACATTAAAATTATTTTATTTTTTTGAGCTTTCTAATGGAAATTCCTAAGCAAACAATAGTGAACATTCAATTGCCAAAACAGAGAAAATATTCTGTTGTCTCTGTCAGGTCCACATTGGGTAGACATCAATAGGAAATTACTATGAAATAATACAATATTTCAGTTGATTACATTACTTAGTTTTTACTTGATTACTTTGTTATTTGTCGTTCCTTAAAGTCATAATCTCTGCTCGGGCAGTAACAGGCAGCCAGCCAGACAACGTAATCTGTTATCCCCATACTGTACTGTCTTTAGTCATCCTATTTAGCTAGCCTGCCTAAGTATGCTGCAGAGCTGTCTGACAATCATTTTACTTGTTCTTCAAAGTAGATAAGGCACACTTTCACGAACCGTCTCTGTCCCTCTTGTCATTGTGTTGAGTACATTCCTCTCATGCGCTCTGTGTAACTAACCTAACGTAGCAGGCGTAGCAGTGTATCCGTTCAGAGATCGGTATATATTGACGAGATGCTCACGCGTGCTTAACTCAATTTTTTTCTCAAGTCTCCCATTGACATGAATAAATGACTTATGGGAAAGTCAGTTGCGTGGACTTATCTCAACTCTGAATCTGGCCGTATCAGAAAATGTTACTGCTCAGGTACCCCACACTTGCTTCAGCAGACTCCATAAATTGGATACTTTGGGCAGGTATCCACAGATTTAACTTCAGAGTGCTGAGGCCTACTGCTGCTGACGCATTTAGTTTAGACCAAATACAAGATTTGGGGGGGATAGATGTATGAAATGTCTGTGGTACATCTTCAAAAATACTACAACAGATCAACTATCAAAGGCATGACGAACACTCCGAGAGCATGCAATGCGTTTCAACCTATCCGTCTTCCTCGGGCAAAGCCAGATTCTTTATTTGGAGTGTTTTAATTAATGGCAGAGGCAACATTGAGTGTGTTTTTACTTTGTGCTAGGATACTGTAGCATACCAATATCTCTTAGCCTGAGCAAAACAATGCAGCAATTGTAATCCAGCATCAATTCACTCAACGGCAAAAGGTCTGTTTTTGGTTTGTTTTTTTCTGTCACCAGCAGAGGGCGACGTCGGCTTAGTCTTCCCAATTTGGCCTTATTCAGAATCGGGCCTTGTAGAATGCTAAAATATTTCTGTCTAGCCTGCTATGATTTTTTTTAAATCAAGAATTCCCGCTTTTCTGACAGCACCCTCTAATCAAAACTAACCGACCCCTAAACCAAAATCCAAATTGTCCATGTTGTTTACAAGACACTGCAGTAGTTGAAGTGCATCAGTGGCTTCTCAATATATATATATATATTTTTTGAATGTCCAAAGTATGAGTCCCGGTTCTATGGCACATGCTCCTGTCTGCAGAACCCCAATGTGAAAGTCAATGGGAAGAAGCACCAGGATTCTCCCAACCTGAAGAAAAGGACCAATGGAGTCGGCAACCAGCAGGTGAAACTTGACTTGGCTGAAGCTGTGTGTAAAGCCTCACCATAGTTTGTTAGGTGTGCTTGCTGAAAGCAAAAACAACTACTGAAATCTACTTCTCATTATTTGCTTTTCTCTGCCACCTGTAGCCCCAAAACCGTAACACCAAAACTACTTTAAAACGTCCAGGCTAGCACTAATCCCATGTGGTAGATTTTTTTTTTTTGTATATATACAGTGGGGGGGGTAAAGTATTTAGTCAGCCAACAATTGTGCAAGTTCTCCCACTTAAAAAGATGAGAGAGGCCTGTCATTTTCATCATAGGTACACGTCAACTATGACAGACAAATTGAAAGAAAAAAAATCCAGAAAATCACATTGTAGGATTTAATTAATTTATTTGCAAATTATGGTGGAAAATAAGTATTTGGTCACCTACAAACAAGCAAGATTTCTGGCTCTCACAGACCTGTAACTTCTTCTTTAAGAGGCTCCTCTGTCCTCCACTCGTTACCTGTATTAATGGCACCTGTTTGAACTTGTTATCAGTATAAAAGACACCTGTCCACAACTTCAAACAGTCACACTCCAAACTCCACTATGGCCAAGACCAAAGAGCTGTCAAAGGACACCAGAAACAAAATTGTAGACCTGCACCAGGCTAGGAAGACTGAATCTGCAATAGGTAAGCAGCTTGGTTTGACGAAATCAACTGTGGGAGCAATTATTAGGAAATGGAAGACATACAAGACCACTGATAATCTCCCTCGATCTGGGGCTCCACCCAAGATCTCACCCGTGGGGTCAAAATGATCACAAGAACGGTGAGCAAAAATCCCAGAACCACACGGGGGGACCTAGTGAATGACCTGCAGAGAGCTGGGACCAAAGTAACAAAGCCTACCATCAGTAACACACTACGCCGCCAGGGACTCAAATCCTGCAGTGCCAGACGTGTCTCCCTGCTTAAGCCAGTACATGTCCAGGCCCGTCTGAAGTTTGCTAGAGTGCATTTGGATGATCCAGAAGAGGATTGGGAGAATGTCATATGGTCAGATGAAACCAAAATAGAACTTTTTGATGATAACTCAACTCGTTGTGTTTGGAGGACAAAGAATGCTGAGTTGCATCCAAAGAACACCATACCTACTGTGAAGCATGGGGGTGGAAACATCCATGCTTTGGGGCTGTTTTTCTGCAAAGGGACCAGGACGACTGATCCGTGTAAAGGAAAGAATGAATGGGGCCATGTATCGTGAGATTTTGAGTGAAAACCTCCTTCCATCAGCAAGGGCATTGAATATGAAACGTGGCTGGGTCTTTCAGCATGACAATGATCCCAAACACACCGCCCGGGCAACGATGGAGTGGCTTCGTAAGAAGCATTTCAAGGTCCTGGAGTGGCCTAGCCAGTCTCAGATCTCAACCCCATAGAAAATCTTTGGAGGGAGTTGAAAGTCTGTGTTGCCCAGCGACAGCCCCAAAACATCACTGCTCTAGAGGAGATCTGCATGGAGGAATGGGCCAAAATACCAGCAACAGTGTGTGAAAACCTTGTGAAGACTTACAGAAAACATTTGACCTGTGTCATTGCCAACAAAGGGTATATAACAAAGTATTGAGAAACTTTTGTTATTGACCAAATACTTATTTTCCACCATAATTTGCAAATAAATTCATTAAAAATCCTACAATGTGATTTTCTGGATTTTCTTTTCTCATTTTGTCTGTCATAGTTGACGTGTACCTATGATGAAAATTACAGGCCTCTCATCTTTTTAAGTGGGAGAACTTGCACAATTGGTGGCTGACTAAATACTTTTTTTCCCCACTGTGTGTGTGTGTGTGTGTGTGTGTGTGTGTGTGTATGTGTATATATATATATATATATATATATATATATATATATATATATATATTTTAGTATGATTTCTAACTGACTCAACTTGCATTGCTTGCTAAAAGCTTTTGGATTTTGTGTATACTGTTACCATTAGTAATATTAGAAACTATTACCATTTGTTTTAATTGAAGCCCCATAGGCCATCCATTTTGGATTTGCCACTGGTCTTCAACCGTTTGCGCTACAAACACCAAACTGACGTTGACAAGTGCGGGCCGTCTCAACTTAGATTGCATCAATAAAGCCTTTTATAGCTAGCTACCTTAAGATGAATGCACTAACTGTAAGTTGCTCTGGATAAGAGTGTCTGCTAAAATGACTGTAGATGTAAAACCATACAGCGTCCTGTATCCCCCATGTCAATAGGGGAATGCACACTTCCAAATTCTAAATCACTGGTGCAGAATGTTCAAACAAACATTTTGAGAGCTTAAAACACATTCTATTGCTTCTGATGCAATAGTACTCACACTACCCTACTGTCTAAATCCACTATAATAACGCCATACCTACAAACCACCCCAAAATAGCTCCCTATAACCTCTAGCTTTACCACCACTACATTACTGCTGCAGTCACTACTTCCTTTGTCATGTACCAAACTTGCAATATGCAAAACCTTCTACGCACCCTATAGGAGAAGTGTAGGGAATCGGAACACAACCTCGGTCTCTGTCTCCCTTTCCTCTTGTTGTTTTATGCATTAGACCAGTGTTTCCCAAACCTGTACTCCAGTACCCCTAGCCAGTTCACTTATTGATGTATTCCAGAACTAGCACAGCTGATTTTTAAATGGTCACCATATAATCAAGCCCCTCATTTAAAAAAAATCAGTGGACTGGCTGGGTGTACTCCAGGAGATGTTTATCTGTCCTTTTATAACTAGGTATCAAACTACATTTTACATCTAGATCAACTAGACATCAAACTATAACATACCTAGACCCTCTACACATCTTCATCACAGACCAACTAAACCGCTCCGTAAATAAAACCAACTATACAAACTAGACATCTAACTAGTCTAAAGTATAGACCAGGATCTAGACCAACTAGTCTTAAGATTGTGGCCAACTATAAGAACATGGATTAAGACCAGCTAGATTGTAGAAAGCCTGAATGCCAGTCTTTTCACGCCAACTCTTTGTCACTCATTGTCATGTCACTCAGCTTGACAATAACAGCAGTGAAGTTGGCAAGAGCACAAACAGATCTGGGCCCAGGCTAGATGTAATCTAGACCGATACTAACAGCACATCTAACTAGATCTAATTTCTTGTGGACAGATGCAGGTAACATAAATGGTAGTAGCATCTGTCGAACAGACTGTGGCATGCGACGACTAACGAGGAACTTTGTTCCAGTACGCTGATTTTCCTGTCACTGATTTTGCAGGTGATCGCATCTTTCCAATTTTTAGAAGGGACTTGCCCGAAACTGGCTGATAGTTTCCGTTGAGAGGGGTGGAGACTTCGCTAGTCTCGTTAGTACATTTTCTAACATGTCTCCCCCCAGAACTCAATCGAGCATCTGACACAATTACGCAAGATTTTAGTTCTGGGTGTCCCCAAGATTAAACTAGATCGAAAACAAGTGAACTGGTAATACCTGAAGCAAGTACACACATTTTCTAAAGGTTTTCTAGTTATTACCTAATTTAATACAAATCGGTCTCCCATTTTACATTTTAAATTTCAATTATATTCATGTGTTCAGCTGTTGTTGTTTTTTGCATGATGTTTGATCATAGTCTGTTGATTTTTTTTTTTTTTTTTCATGGACATACTTGTTTTCACTAGCAATGCATTTAAAATGGTAAAACTGTTCTTCCAGAAAGAGGAGAAGAGACTTCAGCCCAGGAGACTACAGGACAACTTCGACACAGGTATTGCACAAAGTGAAGATTAGGAATGAGACAGATTTCGGTAGATATGTAACAGCTTTTAAATGCTGTATGAAGCAACTATACATTCATTTTTTTCAGACACATACTGTTATGGGTCCCTCTTTCACTATAGACACTTTTTAAATAGCTCAGGTGTGGCCGAGACTGCTGGAGACTTCTAACTACCTCAGCCCTACAGTTAACACTAACTGTAGGGCTGGGGGGGGAGAAACTTATGTTGAGATGAACTCTCCCTTTTTAAAGTTGATGTTTTCACTGTCCACTGACCTTTTGAGTAAAACTACTCTCTTTATCTTCGTAGATGCAGCATTGCCATCTGACACGTGCAACTCCACCAATGGGCAGCAGGCGGTCTGTAACGGCAACTGTGAACAGCTCTCCTCCAGGTCCTTCCTCAACTTCAAGTTCGACAGGGAGGCCATCATGAAATGCTTTGACTCCTGAAATAGCCGACGGACACCTTGGTCGTGTTCATTAGGGACCAAAAGGAAGTAAACTAATTGAAACGGAGAGAGCCTATGTGGACTTGTCGATTTTTAAGAAATTAAATGTTTTTGCTTTCCGTTGTATGCCCTAATGAACACGACCCTGGAATGGCAGACTAGCAGATACTTCAGTTCTATGGAACGGCAGCCCCTCAACCTTAGGGTTGAGATGAAGAGAACTGTATATATATATATATGCCTTCTGTCGTAGGTTTAATTTTGTCAAGCACAGAAAGGTTAACTAGTTGCCGCTGTTTGTTTATTCAGAGCTGAATCCTTACTTGAGGATTCTTAGTAACTTGGTTTCGCTTCCAGGAAGTCATGCAGTGATGTCAATGGCAAATAGAGGGAGGAAAGGTTAGTGTTCACAGATCTCTATTTAGGATTCACCCCATATGATCCAGATTTACTAAGCATGTACATCAGGTGCAAAGTTTGTACCTGTATTTTTATAGAGGGAATTAATCACAAAGTAGAGGACGAAAAGGTCAAATACAAGGTTCTGAGAAGAAACACAGTGAAGGTAGATAAAGATAGTGTTTTAACTTTGGGGTTTCATCCCCTGTTGACGTGAACAAAGCATATGTTTAGTAAATCTGGCCAGTGAAGTCGGCGCCATAACTTGCCCAGTTACGTGTTTTTGTGTAATTTAATGGACGACATAGTCCAATTTGGTCAGTTTCACCGCCTTACCAACTGAGCTCCCGATTTTTATATGTTTTAGGGCAGTGGTTCCCAACAAGGGGTACTAAGACCCCTGGGGGGTACTTTAGAAGACTCATGAGACCATAGGCCTACTGGTAAAATGCACATGAGGGGGTACTTCAGGTGGTACTCCGGACAGGGTAAAATTCAGTTGGTGGTACAGTAAACAAAAGGTTGGGAACCGCTGTTTTAGGGTATAGCTGGTGTGAACTGATGTGAGGCTAAGCACAGACTACGGTACGTTGTGCTGCTATGCTTTTATCTCCAAGCAGTGTCAGCTCCAAGTAGACTTGTCCTCCTAACTGTGATTCCAATGGCCGCGTTCCAGGTCAACCTTTTTTGCAGTCGCCCATCTCAGAAGATTGCTATATGATACGAATGTGGTTTCTACAATGTTAATGTGATCTGCGCAGCGCGGCTGCAATAAAGACAACCTGGAACGTGTCCTATGTATTTCTTGTCTGGGGTCTGTAGCTAGCCTGACTTCAGAGGCAGATGGCGGAGTTGTAAGACTCTGAAATGGCTTCTGTTAAGATTCCTCTGTGCAAAACACATCTCTTTCACAACGGGCCTGGTTAACTAAGTATCGTCACCTATTCTACATACGGAATAAGACACCACCTTTTACACTAGGTAACATGAACCGTAAGGGGGATAGAATCCTAAGATAAAACCCAAATAAAAGCAGTATCCTGTGTTTTGTTCAAAGGCTTAGTTAATTTGGCCCAATACGTGTGGTACAAAGCATACTGCTAACATACAACTATGAATAAAATCAATTTACCCTTGAATCGTATACAATATGCTTGTTTGAAGTATTTCAGACCTCTGAATCATAGTACCGTGCTGGCTAGGCTACTATACTCAATGTTTTTGATGTCAGCAAGTCATAGAGCCCCCCACTGTGACTGGAATGTAATGTATGATTGAACTTGCGTGTAGTCAAAGGTAGTTCTTTTAGAGAGCTTAAAGGTAACACTTGACTTAATGCTAAGTAATGCGTTGTGGTTATAATGCATGTAATACTTGTCATAAGCATATATGAAACCCCACTATGTTTTAGTAAGTATCATCTCTTAATGATCCTTAATAAGTCACCGCTATTTTCTGTCTGAAGCATTGGAAGGGCTCATACCTGCTCATACCTGCTTATAACAAGTAACAAAGCGTCATACCTGCTGGCATGAAGTTAGTAGAGCGTTACAAACTGTATAGAGGTGGTTATTCAACAGTACATGAACATGGGCTTCTCGTTCAGGAGGGCGCAACATTACAGAATGTTTACGTAGAAATGTATTGTGTAGAACATACACACTTAATGTAGAATCAAGACTCTTCATCATTACATGCCTACGTTGCAACCCACGGAATCAGCCCCATGATTCAATCTGAGTAGGAGACAGTCTCAACATGAACCTGTTGGAGATGTTAGAAGAAATGCACAGCCCCTCTTAGGAGAAACACTCATTGATCTTGTTCTGGTGGCCCTTGCTAACAGGGAAGTCATTTCCCCGTCTCGGTGGTCGGCACTCTGCACTGATAAAGGCTAATGAGCCCAGGTGTGTTGGGGTGTATTTTTGGATTTCAGCTTTTCCAGCAGCAAGCTCTGAAAATGAATAATTTTATACTGGTCAGAAGTGTCCTGTAGCTTCATCACACTTTTATTGGAATAGCTGCTTTTAAAATGGAGTCTCACTGCTGTCTTACGAATAGCTCAAATAGTAGGCTACTTTCTAGTCCTAGAATTAGTCACTGTGTGAGTCCATAACCACATGCTCTCGTCTGTCTGCTCGAGGCAGTGTTTTGTCTTCTGTCTTACAATAAGTCAAGACATTTTGTGGCCCTTAGCGTTTGAACCATAGTTAACCCATGTGCCTGCTGAGAACAAATGGGATAAGAGTTTTGGTATTAGGTATGGTATGCTGATGAACCCGCGGGACTATGAAAAAGCAGGACTTTCCTCTGATTTAACAGTGTTGTATTCGCTGTGTATGGGTCATTTTCATTTGTCTGTAACACATACCTATGAGATCTGGGGTCTGTTCAGGAGGAATAGAAATGTATTGTGCAGAATGGATACGATGGTCTGTCACAGAATAGAGAACCATGTTAGCTCTATTCGTTACATTTAAATCTGCAACGTTCTGCACTTCCTCTGTTGATTGGAGAATTGCATTAGTGGTGTACACCATTGACTAGCACAGTGGCTTGCGAAAGTATTCACCCCCCTTGGCATTTGTCCTATTTTGTTGCCTTACAACCTGGAATTAAAATGGATTTTTGGGGGGTTTGTATAATTTCATTTACACAACATGCCTACCACTTTGAAGATGCAAAATATTTGTTATTGTGAAACAAACAAGAAATAAGACAAAAAAACAGAAAACTTGAGCATGCATAACTATTCACCCCCCCCAAAGTCAATACTATGTAGAGCCACCTTTTGCAGCAATTACAGCTGCAAGTATCTTGAGGTATGAGCTCCAGCTCCTTCAAGTTGGATGGGTTCCGCTGGTGTACAGCAATCTTTAAGTCATACCACAGATTCTCAATTGGATTGAGGTCTGGGCTTTGACTAGGCCATTCCAAGACATTTAAATGTTTCCCCTTAAACCACTCGAATGTTGCTTTAGCAGTATGCTTAGGGTCATTGTCCTGCTGGAACGTGAACCTCCGTCCCAGTCTCAAATCTCTGGAAGACTGAAACAGGTTTCCCTCAAGAATTTCCCTGTATTTAGCGTCATCCATTATTCCTTCAATTCTGACCAGTTTCCCAGTCCCTGCCGATGAAAAACATCCCCACAGCATGATGCTGCCACCACCATGCTTCACTGTGGGGATGGTGTTCTCGGGGTGATGAGAGGTGTTGGGTTTGCGCCAGACATATCGTTTTCCTTGATGGCCAAAAAGCTCAATTTTAGTCTCATCTGACCAGAGTACCTTCTTCCATATGTTTGGGGAGTCTCCCACATGCCTTTTGGCGAAGACCAAATGTGTTTGCTTAATTATTTTTTTAAGCAAGGGCTTTTTTCTGGCCACTCTTCCGTTAAGCCCAGCTCTGTGGAGTGTACGGCTTAAAGTGGTCCTATGGACAGATACTCCAATCTCCGCTGTGGAGCTTTGCAGCTCCTTCAGGGTTATCTTTGGTCTCTTTGTTGCCTCTCTGGTTAATGCCCTCCTTGCCTGGTCCGTGAGTTTTGGTGGGCGGCCCTCTCTTGGCAGGTTTGTTGTGGTGCCATATTCTTTCCATTTTTAAATAATGGATTTAATGGTGCTCCGTGGGATGTTCAAAGTTTCAGATATTTTTTTATAACCCAACCCTGATCTGTACTTCTCCACAACTTTGTCCCTGACCTGTTTGGAGAGCTCCTTGGTCTTCATGGTGCCGCTTGCTTGGTGGTGCCCCTTGCTTAGTGGTGCCCCTTGCTTAGTGGTGTTGCAGACTCTGGGGCCTTTCAGAACAGGTGTATATATACTGAGATCATGTGACAGATCATATGACACTTCGATTGCACACAGGTGGACTCATGACTGTAAGTCGCTTTGGATAAAAGCGTCTGCTAAATGGCATATTATTATTATTATTTAACTAATTATGTGACTTCTGAAGGTAATTGGTTGCACCAGATCTTATTTAGGGGCTTCATAGCAAAGGGGGTGAATACATATGCACGCACCACTTTTCCGTTATTTATTTATTTGAATTTTTTGAAACAAGTTATTTTTTGAATTTCACTTCACCAATTTGGGCTATTTTGTGTATGTCCATTACATGAAATCCAAATAAAAATCCATTTAAATTACAGGTTGTAATGCAACAAAATAGGAAAAACGCCAAGGGGGATGAATACTTTTGCAAAGCACTGTAAGCAGGACGTCCTCCTTTATCTTCGTGTGTAACTCGTCTTTTCAATGCTTATTGTTATTTTGAGATCATAAGCTTTTATTTTAAATACTGTACTGTAGTTTTTTTAAAGAAAGTTGAATAGTTTTTTGTAAGATGGTCAATTGCAGCTCAATTTCATTTAGAAAATCATTTCTCTCAACCATTCGCTATACTTGATGGGTAACACTTTATTTGAAAGTGTACTTAGTAAGGACTTCATAACACATTCATTTCATAAATGGCTATGTCAACAACCACAATGTTATCTGTTCATTATTTCACAGTAATGTCACTTATACTGTGTTTTATTTACTTGTTATTGTTGACATAAGCATGCACTGCTTATTAATGTTTTATGTATGGGTTATGAAGTCTTTATCAAACACTGTGGAGCCTGTTTTTGCATAAAGTAGATCTGCCAATAGTTTTTACTGAAATTGTGAAGTAAATGCAGTCAGATAATTAAGAAAAGCAGTCCATCATGCTTTTGGTGGGTAAAACATTTCATTTATTGTACAAGTTGCTTGTCTCATCTGTTGTCCCCGGAAGTAATCTCCTCCGACTGTTTTTTGTTATTTTTCATTAAAGACACTGTTCTCTTCAGTCAGAATGACCTCTTTCTTCCCCCCGCCCCCATTAACAACATCTGATGTGTCTGTCAATGGAGCGAAACAACATCAGGCTTTTATAGAGTCTACCTGATCTGATGGGAATCACTTCTCATGTGAAACTGGATAACCTCCTATGTCTCTGTTAGTTTAGAGGATTCAAATGTTGACAATACAATTTTTTGTCAGCATCTTTTTAATTGGTGGTGGACATAGTTTTACTGTATATGCTTTACAGACCCTCCTCTCCACCCTCTCCGAGTTGGGCATCTCCGGCGCGGCTCACTCTTGGATTGCGTCCTACCTGACAGGTCGCTCCTACCAAGTGGCGTGGCAAGAATCTGTCTCCGCACCACGTGCTCTCACCACTGGTGTCCCCCAGGGCTCAGTTCTAGGCACGCTCCTATTCTCGCTATACACCAAGTCACTTGGCTCTGTCATATCCTCACATGGCCTCTCCTATCATTGCTACGCAGACGACACACAACTAATCTTCTCTTTTCCCCCTTCTGATAACCAGGTGGCGAATCGCATCTCTGCATGTCTGGCAGACATATCAGTGTGGATGTCGGATCACCACCTCAAGCTGAACCTCGGCAACGGAGCTGCTCTTCCTCCCAGGGAAGGACTGCCCGTTCCATGATCTTGCCATCACGGTTGACAACTCCGTTGTGTCCTCCTCCCAGAGTGCAAAGAGCCTTGGCGTGACCCTGGACAACACCCTGTCGTTCTCCGCTAACATCAAGGCGGTGACCCGATCCTGTAGGTTCATGCTCTACAACATTCTGAGAGTACGACCCTGCCTTACACAGGAAGCGGCACAGGTCCTAATCCAGGCACTTGTCATCTCCCGTCTGGATTACTGCAACTCGCTGTTGGCTGGGCTCCCTGCCTGTGCCATTAAACCCCTACAACTCATCCAGAATGCCGCAGCCCGTCTGGTGTTCAACCTTCCCAAGTTCTCTCACGTCACCCCGCTCCTCCGCACACTCCACTGGCTTCCAGTTGAAGCTCGCATCTGCTACGAGACCATGGTGCTTGCCTACGGAGCTGTGAGGGGAACGGCACCTCCATACCTTCAGGCTCTGATCAGTCCCTACACCCAAACGAGGGCATTGCGTTCATCCACCTCTGGCCTGCTGACCCCCCTACCTCTGTGGAAGCACAGTTCCCGCTCAGCCCAGTCAAAACTGTTCACTGCTCTGGCACCCCAATGGTGGAACAAGCTCCCTCACGACGCCAGGACAGCGGAGTCACTCACCACCTTCCGGAGACACTTGAAACCCCACCTCTTTAAGGAATACCTGGGATAGGATAAAGTAATCCTTCTACCCCCCCTTACCCCACCCCAAAGAAAGAAAAAAAATAACACATTGTAAAGTGGTTATCCCACTGGCTATAAGGTGAATGCACCAATTTGTAAGTCGCTCTGGATAAGAGCGTCTGCTAAATGACTTAAATGTAAATGTAATATCTACAACATACAGATACAGTACCTTCGGAAAGTATTCAGACCTTTACGTTACAGCCTTTATTTTAAAATGGATTAAATCGTTTTTTCCCCCTCATCAATCTACACACAATACCCCATAATGACAAAACAAAAACAGGGTTTTTAGATTTTTTTGCTAATTTATAACAAAAAAAAAAATAATGATTTACATAAGTATGCAGACCCTTTACTCAGTACTTTGTTGAAGCAGCGACTACAGCCTTGAGTCTTCTTGGGTATGACGCTACAAGCTTGGCACACCTGTATTTGGGGAGTTTCTCCCATTCTTCTCTGCAGATCCTCTCAAGCTCTGTCAGGTTGGATGGGGAGCGTTGCTGCACAGCTATTTTCAAGTCTCTCCAGAGATGTTCGATCGGGTTCAAGTCCGGGCTCTGGCTGGGCCACTCAAGGACATTCAGAGACTTGTCCCGAAGCCACTCCTGCGTTGTCTTGGCTGTGTGCTTAGGGTCGTTGTCCTGTTGGAAGGTGAACCTTTACCCCAGTTTGAGGTCCTGAGCGCTCTGGAGCATGTTTTCATCAAGGATCTCTCTGTACTTTGCGCCGTTCATCTTTCCCTCGATCCTGAAAAGTCTCCCGCCGCTGAAAAACATCCCCACAGCATGATCCTGCCACCACCATGCTTCACCGTAGGGATGGTGCCAGGGTTCCTCCAGACGTGACGCTTGGCATTCAGGCCAAAGAGTTCAATCTTAGTGTCATCAGACCAGAGAATCTTGTTTCGCATGGTCTGAAAGTCTTTAGGTGACTTTTGGCAAACTCCAAGCCTTTTACTGAGGAGTGTCTTCCGTCTGGCCACTCTACCATAAAGGCTTGATTGGTTGAGTGCTGCAGAGATGGTTGTCCTTCTAGAAGGTTCTCCCATCTCCACAGGAGCTCTAGAGCTCTGTCAGAGTCACCCTCGGGTTCTTGGTCACCTCCCTGACCAAGGCCCTTCTCCCCCGATTGCTCAGTTTGGCCGGGCGGCCAGCTCTAGGAAGAGTCTTGGTGGTTCCAAACTTCTTCCATTGAAGAATGATGGAGGGCACTGTATTCTTGGGGACCTTCAATGCTGCAGACATTTTTTGTACCCTTCCCCAGATCTGTGTCTCGACACAATCCTGTCTCGGAGCTCTACGGACAATTCCTTCGACCTCATGGCTTTGTTTTTGCTCTGACATGCGCTGTCAACTGTGGGACGTTTTATAGATAGTCGTGTGCCTTTCCAAATCATGTCCAATCAATTGAATTTACCACAGGTGGACTCCAATCAAGTTGTAGGAACATCTCAAGGATGATCAATGGAAGCAGGATGCACCTGAGCTCAATTTCGAGTCTCATAGCAAAGGGTCTGAATACTTATGTAAATAAGGTATTTCTGTTTTTTATTTTAATAAATGTGCTAAAATTTCTAAAAACCTGTTTTCGCTTACTCATTATGGGGTATTGTGTGTAGATTGCTGAGGATTTTTATTTATTTAATCCATTTTAGAATAAGGCTGTAACGTAACAACATTTGGAAAAGGTCAAGGGGTCTGAATACTTTCCGAAGGCACTGAGACTGCCAAAATAAACTCAAACATAGTGTAACTGTAAGTCGCTCTGGATAAGAGCGTCTGCTAAATGACTAAAATGTAAAATGTAATGTGTCTTTAATAGGGTGTTGGGCCACCACGAGCCGCCAGAACAGCTTTAATGCGTCTTGGCATAAATTCTGCAAGTGTCTGGAACTCTATTGGCGGGATGCAATACCATGTTACAATAAATTCCATCATTTGGTGTTTCGTTGATGGTGGTGGAAAACGCTGTCTCAGGCACCGCTCCAGAATCAATTGGGTTGAGATCTGGTGACTGACACCCACCCTTTAAAACCCCTATGCTCCTTTGAGACCCCTCTTTCAAAGTCACTGATATATCTTCTAGCCATGGTAGCCAAAATAATGGGAAATTGTGCATTTGTATACATGAACCTAAGCATTATGGGATGTTAATATCTTAATTACCTGTGTGGAAGCACCTGCTTTCAATATACATTTACTCAAGTGTTTCCTTTATTTTGGCAGTTACCAGTACATGCACGAGGTAGCCTACACATTAATGATAGAATAACAGTTAACTGCAAAACCCAAGCTGATGTCAACGTTGTGAACAAAGTGCCCCATGGTGGCGGTTGGGTTATGGTATGGGCAGGCATAAGCTACGAACAACGAACACAATTGCCTTTTATCGATTGGCAATTTGAATGCACAGAAATACCGTGACGAGATCCTACGGGCCCATTGTGAGGCCCATTTTTTTTCAAGGTACAGTATCTGTGAACAACAGATGCATATCTGTATTAGCTGCTGTGAGAGTAGAGTTACAGTCCTATCAGGATATGTTGTCTGAAGGAAAACATAACTGCTGATAAGTTCCGATGTAAGCGATGCACAGAGATACACTATATATACAAAAGTATGTGGACACCCCTTCAAATTAGTGGATTTGGCTATTACAGCCACACCGTTGCTGACCGGTGTATAAAATCGAGCACACAGCCATGCAATCTCCATAGACAAACATTGGCAGTAGAATGGCCTTACTGAAGAGCTCAGTGTATTTCAACATGGCACCGTCATAGAATGCCAAATTTCCAACAACAAGTCATTTAGTCAAATTTCTGCCCTGCTAGAGCTGCCCTGGTCAACTGTAAGTGCTGTTATTGTGCAGTGGAAATATCTAGGAGCAACAACGGCTCAGCCGCGAAGTGGTAGTCCACACAAGCTCACAGAACGGAACCGGCGAGTGCTGATGCGCGTAACGCGTAAGAATCGTCTGTCCTCGGTTGCAACATTCACTACCGAGTTCCAAACTGCCTCTGGAAGCAATGTCAGCACAATAACTGTTTGTCGGGAGCTTCATGAAATGGATTTCCATGGCCGAGCAGCCGCACACAAGCTTAAGATCACCATGCGCAATGCCAAGAGTCGGCTAGAGTGGTGTAAAGCTCAACACCATTGAACTCTGGAGCAGTGGAAACGCGTTCTCTGGAGTGATGAATCACGCTTCACCATCTGGCAGTCCGACAGATGAATCTGGGTTTGGCGGATGCCAGGAGAACGCTACCTGCCCCAATGCATAGTGCCAACTGTAAAGTTGCGTGGAGGAGGAATAATTGTCTGGGGCTGTTTTTCATGGTTCGGGCTAGGCAGCTTAGTTCCAGTGAAGGGATACTTAACACTATAGCATACAATGACATTCAAATCAAATCAAACTTCATTTGTCACATGCGCCAAATACAACAGGTGCAGACCTTACCGTGGAATGCTTACTTAAAAGCCCTTAACCAACAATGCAGTTCAAGAAAGAGTTAAGAAAATATTTTCCAAATAAACTAAAGTAAAAAATAAAAAAATAAAAATAACACAATAAAATAACAATAACGAGGCTATATACAGGGGGTACCGAGTCAATGTGCGGGGGTACAGGTTAGTCAAGGTAATTTGTACATGTAGGTAGGGGTAAAGTGACTATACATAGTTAATAGACAGCGGGTAGCAGCAATGTAAATAGTCCGGGTGGCCATTTGATTAATTGTTCAGCAGTCTTATGGCTTGGGGGTAGAAGCTGTTAAGGAGCCTTTTGATCCTAGACTTGGCGCTCTGGTACCACTTGCCGTGCGGTAGCAGAGAGAACAGTCTATGACTGGGTTACTGGTCTTTGACATTCTAGACGATTCTATGCATCCAGCTTTGTGGCAACAGTTTGGGGAAGGCCCTTTCATATTTCAGCATGACAATGTCCCCGTGCACAACGCAAGGTCCATACAGAAATGGTTTGTCAAGATTGGTGTGGAAGAACTTGACTGGCTTACACAGAGCCCTGACCTCAACCCCATCGAACACCTTTGGGATGAATTGGAACGTCGACTGCGAGCCAGGCCTAATCGCCCAACATCAGTGCCCGACATCTACATTTTAAAATTTTAGTCATTTAGCAGACGCTCTTATCCAGAGCGACTTACAGGAGCAATTAGGGTTAGTGGAAAGGCTTCCCAGAAGGGTGGAGGTTGTTATAGCAGCAAAGGGGGGACCAACTCCATATTAATGCCCATGATTTTGGAACGAGCTATTCGATGAGCAGGTGTCCACATACTTTTGTCCATGTAGTGTATCTTGCTCATAGAAATGGAGGCGGCACATGCATTTTGGTATAGAATGTCTATGTTCTGCAATTATCCACAATTGAGCTTAAAGAATAAAGACCTGCGTTCCACTGGTCAACCAACATCACTCCTATAGCAGAGGGTTATTCTAAAGCTAGGCTGTTCCATCCATCACTGGCCAACATCTAGGCTACCTGCTTTAGTCTCAACCGTATGCCAATTCGAGAACAATTAATGAATGTACTTCTACTCACTGTTATCATCCAAAAACCTGTATATGATTCCCCAGGGGGGAAATTGTTTCAATTGAACTGCTTAGTACTTAAACGGCTATTTTTTGGTTGCTTTATTTGGAAAGTTTGAGAGGAACATTTAAACTGAATGCATTTGAATTAAGTCACAAATGCCTTTGTCACTACTTACGTAGGGAGGCCACCTCTTTGCAATCCTACTAAAAAGTATGCTACTCGCCTGAGACATTTATGACAATTATTTAACGTCATTAACCAGCCGCATTGTTGCTCCTGTAAAGGCATTGGGTCGGCTCAGTCAAGCGGAAGCCTTGCACAGTCCACGGGGAATTGGAAAGACAGGAGTTATTCATTAAAACTTCCTTCAGGAAAGCGTGAATTTAATGAGGGATTACAACGGCGAACATAGCTTTTAATCCTATTTATATCAGTGTAAAGCAGTGTCAAGTTACTACTAGAAGTTATGAAATCGGGGCACCAGTCCGTTACTGGACAAAATTGGTCTTCTGAGAATGTTTATCTCCCAGGACAAATTAGCTATCAACAGCTAGCTAGCTAAATGTCCAATCTGTCCCCAAATGAATATAGTTGGTTCTCAGTTGGTTTTGATATTTTAATCTGCCTGTCATGAACGCGTCTGGTGGGGATAGACAAAATGCGGATGCACGTGCGGGGTTGGTCGAATATCAAAAAGTAATTAACTTATTTCCTAACCTGATTTTAATTCAAACCAACTTTAATAAGCTACAAGAAGTCAGGTCTCTAAAACAATCTTAGATAAATACTAATACTAATATTCATTCACAGTAGTTATAGTTGTCCAGGGAGGGGTTTGACTCTGTCTACTTGACCGAGCCTCAGATCAGGTGTGGCTGAGTTAGGTTCTGTTCGTAACTGTCTGTACCTTTGTGCAGTCACAAAACCTCTTTCAATGTTTACATTTTAGTAGACGCTCTTATCCAGAGGGACTTACAGGAACAATTAGGTTTAAGTGCCTTGCTCAAAGGCACGTCAACAGATTTTTCACTTAGTCAGCTCAGAGATTCGAACTAGCAACCTGCCAGTTAATGGCCCAACACTCTTAAACGCTAGGCTACCTGCCGTCCAATGTTCATGTCATTTCCTTGTGGTTCTGTGGATACCAAAATGGACATAGTAATAACAAAGCATAGTGATCAGAGCAGAATTACACAATCATTCATTTATAACGCTGGATATCAGAAATAGTCGTTGGCACTCCATGTGTCCTTAGGAAAAAGAGAATGTAAGGTTTTTTGGAAGTTTCCGTGACTTTTCACTGTAGCAGTCTGGTTCCTGGGTGTCATCCAGGGCCTACAATCTGCACATCTCTTTGTTGTGCAAAAGTTGAATAGTCTTCCATTGAAAGCTACTTCCTTTTTTTATCCAACCAGGCCATTTGGCAACATTCGAATCTCAGTTTAATCTCAGTCTAATCTCCATTTGAATGCGGGGGGGAGAAGGGTTCTCAGCTGGGCGCCTTCCTGGATAAGGTGAAACCATTGAAGTAGAATGGGGTCCTCCTTCCTGGTGGAGAGGTGTCTCCATCTGTGACTTTGGAGATTGGTCGGCCTTCTCCATTTTAGTGTTAATTTGTAGATTGGGAGATGCAGATTGGGAGATGCAGATTGGGAGATGCAGATTGGGAGAAGGTGTCCTTCCTGGCCAGACGGTGTGGACGAGGGCGGTGTCAGAAAGTAAACCACTGGGCACAGACCTCAATTAAATGTCTATTCCACGTTGGTGGCAACAACGTTGATTCAACCAGTGTGTGCCCAGTGGGAAGCTATTGTGTGATGAAGAAACAAAGTATATTGCAAACTCTAAATAACTTTTTTTTCCCCTCACAAGCAGATCCTAGGAAAGCGGTCTAGGTGTCTGGCTGCACCTGTCTAACAAGCCACTAGGGGGGGCTGGTCGCCATTGGGATTCAGGAGGAATACCTGCATTTGTCCAACTCTGCAGCCTCGTGGTTAGAGTGTCCACCATGTGATTGGACCTCTATATCAGGTGGTGTGAAAAGAAGGCCCGGAAAATCGTCAAAGACCCCAACCACCCAAGCCATAGACTATTCTCTCTGCTTCCGCACGGCAAGAGGTACCGGTGCATCAAGTCTGACACCAACAGGCTCTTGAACAGCTTCTATCCCCAAGCAATACGACTGATAAATAGCTAACAAAATAGCTACACGGACCGAGTTCACCTTGTATCTTTATTGACCTTTTATTTCAGTATTTATGCACACTCACAGGGCCCTACACACTCACACACACTGTCACTCCAACACACACACAAACACTCACCCCATCATTTTCTCACACACACATAATATGCACATACATTTATACTGACTCTACACACCCGCACACCCACTCACATACAAGCTGCTGCTACTCTGTGTATCTTATATAATGTTGCCTAGCTCCCTTCATCCAATACATACTGTATCTACCTCCATCACTCCAGTATCCCTGCATATATGGTATTGGAACTGACTTTTTAAATATTTCCTGTATATAGTATACTTACTTTATTACTTTATTGTATATTTCTTATTCTTATTTCTTGTGTTTTTTTTTTTGTTTTTTTTTTTCTATCAATACTTTGTTATTGATTATTGCATTGTTGGGTTTTGAGTTTGCAAGAAAGGCATTTCACCTGTACTTGTGCATGTGACATTAAAACTTGAAACTTGAGTCACACCAAAGACTGTAGAAATGGGACCCGAGGCATCTCTGCTTGGCACTCAGCATTAAGGGAGATGGCTTGGGGGTAAGGCCCTGAGATAGACTGGCGTCCTGTCCAGGTGGTGTAGTCGTACACCAAGCTCCCTCATGCTACAGAAACAAGAGATAGGTTACTGCTCCTATGAGGCAAGGCTACCTACTTACTGCCATTTGACTTCCATGCATCCATTATCAGCTTCCATCATCCAGGGGTGACATTTACATTTACATTTACGTCATTTAGCAGACGCTCTTATCCAGAGCGACTTACAAATTGGTGCATTCCCCCTATAGCCAGTGGGATAACCACTTTACAATTATTATTATTATTATTATTATTATTATTATTATTATTATAATTTTCATTTTTTAGGGGGGGGGAGCCCTAAAAAGGGGGGGGGTAGAAGGATTACTTTATCCTATCCCATGTATTCCTCGTGTTGATCTCCCAAATGCCTGCACACTCAGTGACTCCTCAATACCAATAATTAGGGAGGAATAAGTAGTATTGGCTTTTTATAGATACCTCTCTACACAGATATAAATGTTTTTTTCCCAATGATTTATCGGTCAATACTTTTGAAAACCAGTTTAGAAGTTAATTAATTTGATTGATGAATGCAGCATGCTACCTCTATATATAAGTGCCCAAACAGGAGATTAATATGAACAGCCTCATGTACTGTGATATTGGAGTAGGATCAGTTATCTAAGGAATTAATCTGTATGTGTGATTTATTGAGAGACGTGATCATACCGATCCCCGATGACCTCCAGCTGGAGATAGAGTCTGCTCAAGCCCTCGAGGGCCAGAGTAGGGGGGTGAGGGGCGCTAAAGACATCCCACACCTGGGGATGTCCCACACCTGGTTTCCCAGCTCTAAATCAACGTTACAGTGAAAGTACACGTGCGATATCACCGAAACACACGGTTTTCAGATGTACAGTATCACGTGAATTTTGGGGGGATAAAACATGGTTTTGGATTGTCCTAGACCTAGAGTCATCAAACAGTTACCCATTTGCAATGCACATTATTATTTTATAAAGACACTGTATCTGTCCCTGTCTACCTTATTTTATGACTAGAATTGTCACCTGATCATTCCAATACCGAGGGGATGAATTCCACAGAATAGAGGGTGAATGTGTATTCCACAGAATAGAGGGTGAATGTGTATTCCACAGAATATAGGGTGAATGTGTATTCCACAGAATAGAGGGTGAATGTGTATTCCACAAAATAGAGGGTGGATGTGTATTCCACAGAATAGAGGGTGAATGTGTATTCCACAGAATAGAGTGAATGTGTATTCCACAGAATAGAGTGAATGTGTATTCCACAGAATATAGGGTGAATGTGTATTCCACAGAACAGAGGGTGAATGTGTATTCAACATATTAGAGAGTGAATGTGTATTCCACAGAATAGAGAGTGAATGTGTATTCCACAGAATAGAGGGTGAATGTGTATTCCACAGAATAGAGGGTGAATGTGTATTCCACAGAATAGAGGGTGAATGTGTATTCCACATAATAGTGTTTTCCACAGCATAGAGGGTAAGAATGATTCATTTTCTCTACTGAAATTCCATTACTCAGGCCAGTTGCGAAATGCTAATGTTTACAGAAACTGAGCTACAGGTCCCCTAGCTCAGTTGGTAGAGCATGGCGCTTGCAACGCCAGTCTAACAAAAAAGGAAGTAGCTTTCAATGGAAGACTATTCAACTTTTGCACAACAAAGAGATATGCAGATTGTAGGCCCTGGATGACACCCAGGAACCAGACTGCTACAGTGAAAAGTCACGTAAACTTCCAAAAAACCTTACATTCTCTTTTTCCTAAGGACACATGGAGTGCCAACAAGTATTTCTGATATCCAGCGTTATAAATGAATGATTGTGTAATTCTGCTTTGATCACTATGCTTTGTTATTACTATGTCCATTTTGGTATCCACAGAACCACAAGGAAATGACATGAACATTGGGCGGCAGGTAGCCTAGCGTTTAAGAGTGTTGGGCCATTAACTGGCAGGTTGCTAGTTCGAATCTCTGAGCTGACTAAGTGAAAAATCTGTTGACGTGCCTTTGAGCAAGGCACTTAAACCTAATTGTTCCTGTAAGTCCCTCTGGATAAGAGCGTCTACTAAAATGTAAACATTGAAAGAGGTTTTGTGACTGCACAAAGGTACAGACAGTTACGAACAGAACCTAACTCAGCCACACCTGATCTGAAGCTTGGTCAAGTAGACAGAGTCAAACCCCTCCCTGGACAACTATAACTACTGTGAATGAATATTAGTATTAGTATTTATCTAAGATTGTTTTAGAGACCTGACTTCTTGTAGCTTATTAAAGTTGGTTTGAATTAAAATCAGGTTAGGAAATAAGTTAATTACTAACGGTCACTGTGGGGACGTCTGTAGCCATGAAGTGCTTTGAAAGGCTGGTCATGGCTCACATCAACACAATTATCCCAGAATCCCTAGACCCACTCCAATTTGCATACCGCCCCAACAGATTCACAGATGATGAAATCTCTATTGCACTCCACACTGTCCTTTCCCACCTGGACAAGAGGAACACCTACGTGAGAATGCTATTCATTGACTACAGCTCAGCGTTCAACACCATAGTGTCCTCAAAGCTCATCACTAAGCTCAGGACCCTGGGACTAAACACCTCCCTCTGCAACTGGATCCTGGACTTCCTAATGGGCCGCCCCCAGGTGGTAAGGGTAGGTAACAACACATCTGCCACGCTGATCCTCAACACGGGGGCCCCTCAGGGGTGCGTGCTCAGTCCCCTTCTGTACTCCCTGTTCACCCATGACTGCATGGCCAGGCACGACTCCAACACTATCATTACGTTTGCCGACGACACAACAGTGGTAGGCCTGATCACCGACAATGATGAGACAGCCTATAGGGAGGAGGTCAGAGACCTGGCCGTGTGGTGCCAGGATAACAACCTCTCCCTCAACGTGACCAAGACAAAGGAGATGATTGTGGACTACAGGAAAAAAAAGAGGACTGAGCACGCCCCCATTCTCATCGACGGGGCTGTAGTGGAACAGGTTGAGAGGTTCAAGTTCCTTGGTATCCACATCACCAACGAACTATCATGGTCCAAACACACCAAGACAGTCGTGAAGAGGGCACGACAAAGCCTATTCCCCCTCAGTAGACTGAAAAGATTTGGCATGGGTCCTCAGATCCTAAAAAAGTTATACAGCTGCACCATCGAGAGCATCCTGACTGGTTGCATCACCGCCTGGTATGGCAACTGCTTGGCCTCCAACCGCAAGGCACTACAGAGGGTAGTGAGTACGGCCCAGTACATCACTGGGGCCAAGCTTCCTGCCATCCAGGACCCAGGCGGTGTCAGAGGAAGGCCCTCAAAATTGTCAAAGACTCCAGCCACCCTAGTCATAGACTGTTCTCTCTGCTACCGCACGGCAAGCGGTACCGGAGCACCAAGTCTAGGTCCAAAAGGCTTCTTAACAGCTTCTACCCCCAAGCCATAAGACTCCTGAACAGCTAATCATGGCTACCCGGACTATTTGCATTGTCCCCCCACCCCATCTTTTACGTTGCTGCTACTCTCTGTTTATTATTTTACATTTGAGTCATTTAGCAGACGCTCTTATCCAGAGCGACTTACAGTTAGTGAGTGCATACATTTTTCATACTGGCCCCCGTGGGAATCGAACCCACAACCCTGGCGTTGCAAGCGCCATGCTCTACCAACTGAGCTACAGGAGGCCTATCTATGCATAGTCACTTTAATAACTCTACCTACATGTACATATTACCTCAATTACCTCAACTAACCGGTGCCCCCGCACATTGACTCTGTACCGGTACCGCCTGTATATAGCCTCGCTGCTGTTATTTTATTTTACTGCTGCTCTTTTATCTTTTACTTATCCATTTTTTACTTAACACTTATTTTTCTTAAAACTGCATTCTTGGTTAAGGGCTTGTAAGTAAGCATTTCACTGTAAGTTCTACACCTGTTGTATTTGGCGCATGTGGCAAATACATTTTTATTTTATTTTATTTCTCCTCACTCCATCAAACTCCCCCTCTCACACCTCCTCTGGGTAGTCTTCTGGACTTCGCTCTGTACAGCTATCGGAACTGAGAGATAGAAAAAGAGAAAGTGTGACAAGGCAGGAGATTAGATAGGGGCTGTGTGTGTGTGTGTGTGTGTGTGTGTGTGTGTGTGTGTGTGTGTGTGTGACCGACCGTGCCTGTGTGTGGGTCTAGTCCAGCAGAGAGGGAGGGAGAGAGGTGGGGGAGAACAGGGAATGTACCGGGCACCTTGAGCAGCTCCTGGGTTCCTGATTGGTGGCTGGGCTGTCCTCCGAGTTGCCTTTAAAAAGCCCAGCACAGATGACCTGGCCCTGGATCCAGTAACGGAGAAGTAGAGGAGACACAGGTCAACGAGTGGAGAAAGAGTCTGAAGACTGAAGCTTGGCATATTGAAGACAACCGTACTCCTTCTACCTTATTGCTAAATGTGCTCTGTTGAAACCTGCTCTCTTGCCTAGCTGAAGATTTCTCTACTCAGGACAACATTATTATTGAGTGTTTGGTTGATAACTAGCTGGGTACTGTCTCACTAAAGCCTGTTTGAATGAACACAGACAGACAGTAGACTTCATTACATAGTCTAACTGTAGACTACCTAACAGACAGACAGTAGACTTCATTACATAGTTTAACTGTAGACCTGACAGACCATTTCCAGAGAACTGCCACAGTGCTTGTTTGACACAGGAGATCCTACCAACAATACCTTGACCAGATGATTCTCAAGATCTTCCTCACCCTCCTCTTCCTCCATGGTCTGGTGCTAAATGCATCCTCCTCTTCCTCATCCTCCGAAGAGGAGGATGGCGGGAGCAGTGAGAAGGAGAGCGGGGAGCATCATCCTAAAGGTGAGTGTTGCTACTGCCCTAGCAAGGTGGTGTTATTTCAACTGGTCAGATGGGATGTTTTACGATGTTTGGGGACTAGTAGTGTGATGTGTGTAGTAGTGTGATGTGTGTAGTGTGTAGTAGTGTGATGTGTGTAGTGTGTAGTAGTGTGATGTGTGTAGTGTGTAGTAGTGTGATGTGTTTGGTGCTTCAGAAGACATTGGCTAAGTGTTGAATGGACAGTGGACCTGGTTTCAGTTCCTTCAGACAAGGTCTTTGGTATTGCATCATCGCTTCATTTCGAGATTCATTCATGATTCACTTTTTTATTTGAATACTTGGTTAGATATACATGTATTTTTTTTTTTACAATAATGCTTTTTTATTGTAACATCTCAATGAAGACTGCTACTCAAGTTTGTATTCAAAAGCTAGACTTTCCAGCAATACTTTTCACCTTTATGCAAGTCTTATCAAACTGGTTTTGATTACAGTTAATTAAACAATTTTTTAAACCCAAAACATGTGTTTTAAAGCCTGTAAGAGTGATTAGGCAAAGCTGCGGATGTGTGTGGGTAAGCGTTTTAACACGAGGAAAATAGAGCCAGTGTTTTTCACCACTGTCATAATCACTCCTCCAGATCACTTCAAGTTAATTTCCCAGTGCAGATAAGTCTCCTAAATGTGTCAGACGCAATTACCACCTAGATAAACAAGTCCTTCCTTTAGACTTTGGACAATGGATGAGACATACAGGGACAGGGATAGGTGTATATATTTTGTTATAACCTACAGTATTATCTTAAATTTCAACAAATAGTTTGAGGATATTGTTTATGGCGAGTCATAACCAAGAGTACTATATTCCAACAAGTGACGACTTAGTGCTTCCTAGTTCAATGTCTTTGATTTCAACAGGGGGTAGCCTACACCTGAGATTATAACATTAGGCAATATACAGTATTTAACCATTCTATTGTACCATTTGTTTGATTTAAACTAGTTTTTACTTAACACTTATTTTTCTTAAAACTGCATTGTTGGTTAAGGGCTTGTAAGTAAGCATTTCACTATAAGGTCCACACCTGTTGTGGCAAATAACATTTGATTTGATTTGATATGTTCCATCATGAAAAGGCATACATGATTCATCAAAGTAAGGATTTCAAGATTCAAAATCATATTTTACATTCATTTTTCTCATGGCATGTAAAGTTCAATTGTTGGCTCTTTATGAATATGCCATGGCAGCCCAATTTCTAAATTAAAACGATTTAATATTGTCACTGTAAAACCTATTTCCATCAAGTTGTACTCTACTGACAGCTTACAATTAAGTGCTCGGCCCCAAAGAAAATACCTCAGAAAAAAGTTACCCGAGTAGGATTTTCCTCAGCCGACGGTGTTGGCTTCTGTGGTATTTTGTGGGGGATACGGGCACAGTCACTGGGCTACGTGCTGTATTGGGAGTACTGATAACTAAACTAAAGATATGTTTCATCGTGGCTGTCTCACTCTGTCTTTGACAGGAAATCACAAAGTGGGGACAGCAAGACACGTTCTATACACCATGTCTCCACTCATAAGACTAGTGTTGACACTGTAGACTACACACTTGACTTGGCAGCATCTGGTCCCAAATATTGGATCTAGTCAATATTATACATACGATTTTATACACACGTTTTTGATGTGACTGAGAAAGGTTTTCATGAAGAACAAGACTAAAACTAAAACCTTGTAAAGATTATGGATGAACATTCTCTAACTGGATTTATGAAGCAAAATAGGGATGTCAAAAAGATAGCTGTCCCTAAAGGACATGCTGTGTTTTGCTAAATAGACAGACAATTTGGATAGAACATCCCATGCCTCATGTGAGAGAAAAAAAAGAAACGGTTCAATTCTTTCATACAAATAATCAGACCTTTGAAAATACCTGAAGACAAAAACAAGGAATCCTTTAGCTCTTTTAAAACAAGATTGTTGGCATCGATGGAAGTTGCCCAACAAACTTATTAGGGTTTCAGTGTTTACAAATACCAAAACAGTGAGTGTACTAATCCATATTAAGCACTTGTGAGAACAAGCACATCTTCTGTTTATTTTCACACAGAGACATGCTTCCATGGTGGCTGTTTGAAACTAAATTTGGCTGGTATTTTGAACTGTCTAAAGAAAGGTTAAACATTTACTTTAACACATCCTTGTTATGAATAGGAAGGACTTTTATTTCCAACACTATCTTTCTTTTGATACAATAATCAGATGCAGTGGGATTTGGAAAAGTCGTTTATAGAAAAGTATTTACACCCAATTAAATGTTAACCATTGTAGCCTAACTAATCATTTCCAGAATTACCTTAGTTCATCCACCTTATGGGCAATAAAAAAGTCAAATTACAGCTTACCAAAAATAAAAGCAAATTCATGCTTCTTTACCATCTTTTGGCGTAATAATGCAATTATCTCTGATGAGGTGGACTAATAAGGTCAAATGTATTTGAAATGACTCATAAATACTGACATCAGGATCAGGGTTTTAGTTCTACTGACACACTGTGGAAGAAATGACGTACTAAATGTTAGACTGCACATTCCGAATCACACACACATCACATTCTGCCACAAGACCTGACTGTACGTTTTCCAAGGCACGTAGAGGCCCTGGCCCTGGCAAAAGGTGCAGTGATTCAGAATGTGCAGTCCAGCATTTCATCAGCCAATCCTTCCACCATGTGTCAGACTCAATACCAGTAATACACTCCTGTCTTCTGTGTGGCTACCTACCACAGAAACACACAAACCAATAGCATGGTGGCTGTAGAATTAAAAAGAGGCATCACCAATGTTCGGGTAAAATATTGAATTCATGATTTACTGACCAAGTGTTAAACATGGGGTTCTGCCTGTGGCTTTTCTCAGTGGGTGGTAAGTCAAACAGACAGGTGAATCAACTGAACGTTCCCTCCAAACTTGTTGGCGAGGTTGTTATAGTAAACTAAAACTAGGGGGAAAAAGAGAGTAAACTGAAATGAAAATAAAAAAACTGAAACCTTTTGAGAAAATTATATCAAACTGAAAGTCAACTCAGTCTGGCTGTGTGCAGTGGGTGACTTCTCACCCGTTTCTAAATCAAGTCTGAACACGTCACATCACAGAACTACCGGTTTCTTAAATTAAGGGTCACCTCCCTCCCTAAAGTATGTATTTGACAGACACAGTGACGTTTTCATAGTCCAGTCTCACTGCCAGTTGTTCAATGCATCAAACTTCTCACTAAGATTCCTCAGTCCAGTCCTATGGTCTATTCTTAAAGGGGGATAACTGTATTCCAAATTGGATCATGGTTTTAGTGATGTCAGCATTCTGATGATATCATCATCAGGCATGTCTTTAGGTGATGACATGCTCATAATGGTGAAACTGACAGAGGAGCTATAATGGAGCCCAGTCTGTCCCCTCGGCCTCCCTGGTGGCTCAGGGGCCATGTAACGCAACAATGACCCAGAGTTTTACAATCAGGCTGTTTGGATCCGTCTGCCCTCTTAGGAACCTGGCTCTCTGTCCCATCTGATCCCCCTGAGCAAGGCTTAAGGTGTCCGCGTGTTTCTCAGCCAAAACAGTTCGAAATTATTCGTGCATATATTATGACACTTTGTGAAGTTTTGGTTCGTTTTGGATTCAAAAAATAATAATTCAGGCTGTTCGGGCACACATCCATTTTTCTAGAGGCAAGCTGAAATCGGTAGCCGAAGTCTACGCCCCTTCATCGGTGATTGGTCAACAGTAGGGATTCTTCAATAAAGTATTTGTTGTCATTCAACGAGAGACGATTCGTTTTCATGCAAATTATTTCATTGAGAAATACTGCACCAAACATCCTAGTTAGATGTAAAATTGCGTGACTAAGATCTCCTCTGCAAAAAACGTCAAAATTAATGACAGATTTTTTTAGTTATCTTAGATTAATTCTGACTATTTTAAGGAAAGTGTATACTAGCTACGGCGTCTCAAAATGGACAAACAGTACTATTGCCGCTTTTTTCACGTATTTCAAGTGAAAGTCTTTTAAGGGAGTATGCGAGAACACTCATTCGGTTTTCCGCAAGGCGCCAGACGAGCTGAAGCATTCTGACGCCTTTACTGGCAGGCTGGATAATAGACTCATTCACACAAGGGCATACAGTGGGGATTGATAATGGACACGTTCACACAAGAGCATACAGTGGGGATTGTGTGTGTGGCAAAAAGAGTAAAAGCAAATATCTGAGTCATCCAAAACCAAAGTGCTCAGATACATGGCTCTTTCAACTTGGATTAGAATTTGGCTGCTTCCTGTTAACCATTTAAGGCACCTACACTGATGAAATACATCCTGAATGGTTGACCAGAATTGTATGGTTATGCCTAAATATGTACTTTCGTAAATGTATATGTATTGGGTAAGCCTAACACATAAGAGGGGGTTACAGTTGTTCCATGTCCCAGCCTCATAATCCAAGTAATTTTTTTGATAAATGCATTTGTCAATTTCTGTCTGGTTGCTGCAATAGCCTGATATTGCTTAAGCATAATTTGCAACAAACTTTAATAGACAAAATATGTAAAGATCCGCTATTTGCTCCCACATATCTGATCCTGAGACAACCTGTTGACCTGAAGCTTTAACCACTACCAGACTAAAAAATTTGAATTATTATTCTCTAATAATTTCAATTTTTTTAGAGGCCACTTTTTTAGTAACCAGTACAAATATAAGCTCACAAATTAAAATACACATATTCACACAGCTCATATTATTTTGCTGCCTTTCAATACAAATCACTGATTAATTAATCCTCTTCCCTCCTTTCTGCAGGTGTCCCTCATGGTGGACACTGGGGCTACGAAGGTAAATATACACAACCGTTGGTAGTATGAGAATACAGTTCAAGTCGGAAGTTTACATACACTTAGGTTGGAGTCATTAAAACTCGTTTTTCAACCACTCCACAAATGTCTTGTTAACAAACTATAGTTTTGGCAAGTCGGTTAGGACATCTACTTTGTGCATGACACTAGTAATTTTTCCAACAATTGTTTACAGACAGATTATTTCACTTATAATTCACTGTATCACAATTCAAGTGGGTCAGAAGTTTACATACACTAAATTGACTGTGCCTTTAAACAGCTTGGAAAATTCCAGAAAATGATGTCATGGCTTTAGAAGCTTCTGATAGGCTAATTGACATCATTTGAGTCAATTGAAGGTGTACCTGTGGATATATTTTAAGGCCTACCTTCAAACTCAGAGCCTCTTTGCTTGACATCATGGGAAAATCAAAAGAAATCAGCCAAGACCTCAGAAAAAGAATTGTAGACCTCCACAAGTCTGGTTTATCCTTGGGAGCAATTTCCAAACGTCTGAAGGTACCACGTTCATCTGTACAAACAATAGTACGCAAGTATAAACACCATGGGACCACGCAGTCGTCATACCACTCAGGAAGGTGACGCGTTCTGTCTCCTAGAGATTAACTTACTTTGGTGCGAAAAGTGAAAATCAATCCCAGAACAACAGCAAAGGACCTTGTGAAGATGCTCAGCTCGGCGGAGCAGAATTATGGCGTTGGTGATCGGGAGCTGTTGGCTGTTGTCTGAGCTTTGACGGTGTGGAGACATTGGCTCGAAGGGGTGAAACACCCTTTCCTCGTTTGGACAGACCACCGGAACCTGGAGTACATTCAGGCAGCGAGGAGGCTGAATCCTCGCCAGGCCAGGTGGGCCCTCTTCTTCACCCGGTTTGATTTCACACTCTCATACATTTCGGGTACGAAGAACGTGAAGGCAGACGCACTGTCTCGGCTGTATGACACAGAGGAGACGCCCAGAGACAACACCCCCATACTCCCGGCCTCATGCATTGTGGCGCTGGTAGTATGGGCGATGGACGCAGATATAGCGCAGGCATTACGCACAGATCCATCTCCACCGCAGTGTCCAACTGGGCTGCAGTACGTGCCTGCGCTTATCCGTGATCGTCTGATCTACTGGGCACACACGTCACCCTCCTGTGGTCATCCAGGTATCGGTCGTACAATGCGCTGCCTGACCGAGAAGTACTGGTGGCCTACCTTGGCTAAGGACGTGAGGGTGTATGTCTCCTCCTGCTCAGTGTGCGCCTAGAGTAAGGCACCTAAGCACCTCCCAGCTGGTAAGCTACAACCTTTACCAGTTCCACAACGACCATGGTCTCACCTGAGTATTGATTTTCTCACTGATCTTCCCCCCTCCCAAGGTAACACCACGATCCTGGTCGTTGTGGACCACTTTTCAAAGTCCTGCCGCCTCCTTCCTCTGCCCGGTCTCCCCATGGCCCTACAAACTGCGGAGGCTCTGTTTACTCACGTCTTCCGGCACTACGGGGTACCAGAGGATATAGTGTCCGACCGAGGTCCCCAGTTCACGTCTAGAGTCTGGAAGACGTTCATGGAACGTCTGGGGGTCTCAGTCAGCCTGACCTCTGGTTTTCACCCCGAGAGCAATGGGCAGGTGGAAAGGGTGAATCAAGATGTGGGTAGGTTCCTGCGGACCTACTGTCAGGACCGGCCGGGGGGTGTTCCTGCCATGGGCAGAATATGCTCAGAACTCTCTCCGCCACTCCTCCACTAACCTAACACCCTTCCAATATGTTTTGGGTTACCAACCGGTCCTGGCACCGTGGCACCAGAGCCAGACCGAGGCTCCCGCGGTGGATGACTGGTTTCGGTGTGCGGAGGAGACTTGGGACGCTGCCCACGTTCGCCTCCAGTGCGCTGTGCGTCGTCAGAAGGCCAATGCTGGGAGGCCCCGGTGTTCGTACCGGGGGATCGAGTCTGGCTCTCGACCCGGAATCTGCCCCTCCGCCTGCCCTGCCGGAAGCTGAGCCCGCCGGTTTGTGGGGCCGTTTAAAGTCCTGAGGAGAATAAACGAGGTGACATACAGGTTGTTACTCCCCCTGATTACCGTATTAACCCCTCGTTTCATGTGACTCTCCTCAGGCCGGTGGTAGCTGGTCCGCTCCAGGAGTCTGAGGTACGGGAGGTTCCTCCACCTCCTCTGGACATTGAGGGGGCCCCGGCGTACTCGGTCCATTCCATCCTGGATTCGAGGCGTCGGGTGGGGGGCCTTCAGTATCTCGTGGAGTGGGATGGGTACGGTCCGGAGGAACGGTGCTGGGTCTCAAGGCGGGACATCCTCGATCCCTCCCTGTTGAGGGATTTCCACCGTCGCCATCCAACTCGCCCTGCTCCGGGTCCTCCTGGCCGTCCCCGAGGCCGGGGTCGACGCACTGCTGGAGCCGCGCGGGGGGTACTGTCACGACTTTCGCCGAGGCTGCCCCCCCTCCTGGTTCGGGCAGGCTTCGGCGTTCGTCGTCATCGGAGTACTAGCTACTGCCGATCCCATTCTCATCACTCCACTTGTCGTGTCTTGTCAATCACACACACCTGGTGCTCATTCCCCTAATTAGTATGTGTATAAGTGTTCCCTTTGTTCCCCTTGTCTTTGTGAGTGATTGTTTTGTTGTGAGTGTGTGTAGCTCGGTTGAGCTACATTTCACTGTGTTATTGCCAAGGTGGATGTTTTCCCTTGTACAGTTTTGTTTGACGCTTGGGGCGTTTGATTTATGCAAACGGTTTAAACTCTGGATTCTGGATTTTACCTCCTGCGCCTGACTCCTTCTTTCACACCTCGTCATAGCATCATGAGGAAGGAAAAATATGTGGATATATTGAAGCAACATCTCAAGACATCAGTCAGGAAGTTAAAGCTTGGTCGCAAATGGGTCTTCCAAATGGACAATGACCCCAAGCATACTTCCAAAGTTGTGGCAAAATGGCTTAAGGACAACAAAGTCAAGGTATTAGAGTGGCCATCACAAAGCCCTGACCTCAACCCTATAGAAAATGTGTGGCAGGACTGAAAAAGTGTGTGCGAGCAAGGAGGCCTACAAACCTGACTCAGTTAAATCAGCTCTGTCAGGAGGAATGGGCCAAAATTCACCCAACTTATTGTGGGAAGCTTGTGGAAGGCTACCCGAAACGTTTGACCCAAGTTAAACAATTTAAAGGCAATGCTACCAAATACTAATTGAGTGTATGTAAACTTCTGACCCACTGGGAATGTGATGAAAGAAGTAAAAGCTGAAATAAATAATTCTCTCTACAATTATTCAGACATTTCACATTCTTAAAATAAAGTGGTGATCCTAACTGACCTAAGACAGGGAATTTTTACTAGGATTAAATGTCAGGAATTGTGAAAAACTGAGTTTAAATGTTTTTGTCTAAGGTGTATGTAAATCTCCGACTTCAACTGTACATGCACTGTATCCTTCTCTCTGCACAGGGTAATCTGCTTTATCAGTCCAACTATCAGTTACCAACACAAGTTTCTTTTCTATCGCTCAAAGAAAGGCTTATCAAGTCTGTAATAGGAGATAAGCATGTTTTGCTTTAGTTACGGTGGTAAAATAAGATCATAATGTGAGTCACAGGTGCGAACTCTACCATTACTCAAGACACCTTACTTAGCATCTAGTCTTCATTGATATGAGTGGAACATCCCACTGTTAATGTCCACCTCCATGATCGATCTTGTACCTGTTGCTTGGTATTACTCAGTGAGAACAAGCCATAATGTAATTGAATGAGTGAAATTAGAGTGACTTAAGATTGCTTGATAGTTATAAAACAGTTTATTGATAATAATAATAATAATAATAATAATTGTGTTTGCTATTGTTGATCTCTTCATGACTGGTTGTGATCATGAACTTTAATTTATAGCCTCTTGTTACAGGTGTTGAACCAAACACATTAATACTCCCACATCATTAATCAAATATTATCCTACTGGAGCTAAATAAGACGGTATACAGCTTATTCATTACTATTTCCTGGTGTTCATCACTATTTCCTTGTGGTCATCACTATTTCCTGGTGGTCATCACTATTTACTGGTGGGCATCACTATTTCCTGGTGGTCATCACTATTTACTGGTGGGCATCACTATTTCATGATTTACTACTAACTCTTTCTTGCTGGTGTTCGTAGTTTCAGTGACACTTGCAGTGTCATGCATATATGTCTTCCGTGATTTACTGTGTAAATCCCATGTGCAAAAAACTTGTATTCATAAGAAGAGAGCTGTGTCTTATCATTAACTAAGTCACACTGCCGAAGGGTCATTGTTCTGTTAATCATTTCCCCACATCCTATTGACAGATCAAGCGGCCTGGTCCTCCGAGTTCTTGCACTGCAGTGGAAAATCCCAGTCTCCCATTGACATTGATACCAGGAGAGCCGTCTATGACCGCAGCCTGCCACCCATAACACTGGAGGGCTATGATCTGACAGATAGCTCAGCATTGACACTGTTGAACAACGGCCATACCTGTAAGTTCCTGGCTGTCTAATATGCATTATATTGAAGGTACGAGCAACATCTATTAGGCAACATTTTTCCTAATAAAGCTGTACTAAAACGTGGATGGCTTTGCAGAGGGTTCTACACAGGAAAGGATAAAGAGACGGAAGTAGTTCCATGTTGCTTGATGTGTTGTGGTCTGTGTGTGTCTCCAGTGCAGCTGATTCTACCCAACACTATGCGCATCGTCAGTGGGTTTGACAACGAGTTCCGGGCCGCCCAACTGCATTTCCACTGGGGGACCAAAGAGGTGCCAGGATCTGAACACACCATAGATAAAGTCCATTTCCCTGCGGAGGTGAGGAAGTCAGAAATACTGCGGAAATTAAAAATGCCCAGAATTATTGCCGGTTCAATTAGTTTAAACACAAAATCCTTTCATTGTCCATCAAATGTATATGTAAAGATGGGAAATTGTCTTTGGCACGTGGCTCATAGTCAACATACTAAAAGCAACAACACTGACAAGACAACAAGACAACACTGACACGACAACACAACATTTTCTGTATTTTATTAGGATCTCCATTAGCTGTTGCGATAGCATCAGCTACTCTTCCTGGGGTCCACACAAAACATGAAACATGACATAATGCAGAACATAGACAAGAACAGCTCAAGGACAGAACTACAGAAATGTAAAACAAGAAAAAGGTTCTGTACTGACTCAATACTGAGAAAATAAACCTACTATTCTAGGCCTTTAACATTTACATTTTCATATATTACATTTATATTCAGTAGCATCTAGGCCATCACTTACACATAGCCTACATATCAGTACATGCACACAAAATATTTAGGTCAAATAGGGGAGAGGTGTTGCTTTGTCGGATTTTTGAAACCACGTTTGCTGTTCACTTGAGCAATAGGAGATGGAAGGGAGTTCTGTGCAATCATGGCTCTAAATAATACTGTGCCAAACAGTGACTGACATGTTCCTGTGCTTCTCTTCCCAGATCCACGTGGTTCATTACAACTCTAAATATGCAAATCTGTCAGAGGCAGCCACCAAATCAGATGGCCTGGCTGTATTAGGGGGCTTCATCGGGGTAAGTTATTCCAGACATGTTGAATTACAGTGGGGGAAAAAAGTATTTAGTCAGCCACCAATTGTGCAAGTTCTCCCACTTAAAAAGATGAGAGAGGCCTGTAATTTTCATCATAGGTACACGTCAACTATGACAGACAAATTGAGATTTTTTTTCTCCAGAAAATCACATTGTAGGATTTTTAATGAATTTATTTGCAAATTATGGTGGAAAATAAGTATTTGGTCACCTACAAACAAGCAAGATTTCTGGCTCTCACAGACCTGTAACTTCTTCTTTAAGAGGCTCCTCTGTCCTCCCCTCGTTACCTGTATTAATGGCACCTGTTTGAACTTGTTATCAGTATAAAAGACACCTACCTGTCCACAACCTCAAACAGTCACACTCCAAACTCCACTATGGCCAAGACCAAAGAGCTGTCAAAGGACACCAGAAACAAAATTGTAGACCTGCACCAGGCTGGGAAGACTGAATCTGCAATAGGTAAGCAGCTTGGTTTGAAGAAATCAACTGTGGGAGCAATTATTAGGAAATGGAAGACATACAAGACCACTGATAACCTCCCTCGATCTGGGGCTCCACGCAAGATCTCACCCCCGTGGGGTCAAAATGATCACAAGAACGGTGAGCAAAAATCCCAGAACCACACAGGGGGACCTAGTGAATGACCTGCAGAGAGCTGGGACCAAAGTAACAAAGCCTACCATCAGTAACACACTACGCCGCCAGGGACTCAAATCCTGCAGTGCCAGACGTGTCCCCCTGCTTAAGCCAGTACATGTCCAGGCCCATCTGAAGTTTGCTAGAGTGCATTTGGATGATCCAGAAGAGGATTGGGAGAATGTCATATGGTCAGATGAAACCAAAATAGAACTTTTTGGTAAAAACTCAACTCGTCGTGTTTGGAGGACAAAGAATGCTGAGTTGCATCCAAAGAACACCATACCTACTGTGAAGCATGGGGGTGGAAACATCATGCTTTGGGGCTGTTTTTTTCTGCAAAGGGACCAGGACGACTGATCCGTGTAAAGGAAAGAATGAATGGGGCCATGTATTGTGAGATTTTGAGTGAAAACCTCCTTCCATCAGCAAGGGCATTGAAGATGAAACGTGGCTGGGTCTTTCAGCATGACAATGATCCCAAACACACCGCCCGGGCAACAAAGGAGTGGCTTCGTAAGAAGCATTTCAAGGTCCTGGAGTGGCCTAGCCAGTCTCCAGATCTCAACCCCATAGAAAATCTTTGGAGGGAGTTGAAAGTCCGTGTTGCCCAGCGACAGCCCCAAAACATCACTGCTCTAGAGGAGATCTGCATGGAGGAATGGGCCAAAATACCAGCAACAGTGTGTGAAAACCTTGTGAAGACTTACAGAAAACGTTTGACCTGTGTCATTGCCAACAAAGGGTATATAACAAAGTATTGAGAAACTTTTGTTATTGACCAAATACTTATTTTCCACCATAATTTGCAAATAAATTCATAAAAAATCCTACAATGTGATTTTCTGGATTTTTTTCTTCTCATTTTGTCTGTCATAGTTGACGTGTACCTATGATGAAAATTACAGGCCTCTCTCATCTTTTTAAGTGGGAGAACTTGCACAATTGGTGGCTGACTAAATACTTTTTTTCCCCACTGTATACCAGTACCCTCATAATAACTCATCATGGTGACTCAAAGGTTTGAAGTTTTATTAGTCTATTTTCATACACCACTATTGGATAAGATTCTAGGATAAGACATTTGTCTTCGGTTTCACACACTTAAAAACAGACATTAATCAGGAGAATCCTCAAGATTCTTAAATATATTATACAAAAGTAATCACTTTAATAGGATTCTTCCTGACTCTTTTTTTATTTAGATTGGTCTTCATGAGAATGACAACTATGAAAAGATCCTGTCTGCACTCACTGATGTTAGCATTGAAGGTAACCCCGGGATACACCTCTAGCCAAAGACAATGTTTTGTGGCCAAAACATTGTGTACTACCAACGCTAGATGTAGTTTACATACTCCTTTCTTGAAATGTCCTCGTGTTGTCTCCAACAGATTGGAGACTGTTTTCTCATTTATGCTTTCTGGGTCACAAATGAACATAGCAAGAGAATTGACTGACAATTAAAATAGCACTTTATTACTGAGAACCTAATCTCGGAAACCCAGAACTAAAATCTTGCATAATTGTATCAGAGATATATGAGAAAAGATGCTAACAAGATGAGCAAAGTCTTCACCCCCTTAAACAGAAACTCCCAGCAGGGTTGGGGTCAATTCTGCAAATTCTATTCTAATTCAATTCCCGCTCCATGTCAATTCCATTTAATTCAATTAAATTCCAGGTCAGTCTTTGAATTCAGAGATAATTGAATTCCTCTCAATTCAAATGTTAGGTAAATTCCAAGAATTCAATTCCCACTTTAGTATTATCCCCAACAATTCTATGAATTCTAGATCAAATTCAATTCCCTCAGGCTTCCAGGCTGATCATGTTACTTTTCAGACAGCCTAGCTATAATGGAAATATATACATACAAGTTGAAATTATTTAAAACAAATCCTATAGTAAATTGTTGATACTAAGTGCATTAATTCCATTAACTGGGACATTTACTTATATTGAATTCCAATTAAATTCCAATTCAAACAGTCCAAACAGTCTAATTCCAATTCCATAATTTGAAGATTGTTGAAATTCAAATTAAATTCAACATAAATTCTCCACTTCATGAGTGAATTCAAGAATTGAATTGGAATTGACCCCAGCCCTGACTCTCAGCCTAAGCAATGGCCAAATGTCCCCTCCCCTTTCTGAAAAGATGTGAACACCTGTGAAATTGTGATTTGTCCAATAGATCAGTGACAACAAAATCTGTGCACAGCCGATTTATGGCCGTGCAGCATTTACGGCGATTCGACATCTGCAGAAGTCAGAGCAGTCATACTTCTTGCGCTTCGGGGAGCTGTCATGCGCATTCAATAAATTGGTCTGCACCACACCACTCGTAGATATTCAGGGCTAATCTCTATAGCCATCCAGCTAATTACGAGCAACTGGCTAAACGAAAAGACAAGACCTTACCTTTTCTCAGATGTTGGAGTCCATTTCCTGGTGCTTGACGTAGGAACTCAGCCAAGATGGCATTAAGTAAAAAGGCAGCAAAGTTTTCCCACCTGCATCTCCACTTCAAACCTTCATTTACCTTTACGAGCTTGTCCTGCAACTGCCTCCACTTCTTGTGGCAAGCTTCCCTTTCCATAGATGCGGAAAGAGGTCAATGGAACTCAACCAAAACAATGGAAATGCCATGGAAACGCGTTGGGGAAAGATGGATGCAGTGGGAGAAAGATCCCGAACTGCATTACAGTTAAAAATGACTTTGACTACCACCACCGATTTATGTATGCTAGCTATGCTACCAGTTTATGCGAACGGGAGTTAGCATTTATGTGCGTCTGTCCACAACAGATTACTAAGAACCCCCATGGCGTTTCTCACGTTCTTATTGATTAGATTAGGTTAGATAGTACTTTAGTGTCAGTTTTCACAGAAATGTGTATTCCATACAGAAATTGCAGTGCGTTAAAAGAGATTCACAACAAAAGGAGAGACATAAACATTCATGAGAAACAAAATGGCAGCTTAAGGACCCACATGGTCCACACAATTGATTAACTATTTTACACCTTTCCAGAGTCTAACACTGAGATCCCTGCCTTCAATGTCCGTCATCTTTTGCCAAACAAGCTGGATCACTTCTACAGATATAACGGCTCCCTTACCACTCCACCCTGCTTCCAAACAGTCAACTGGACCATGTTCAATGAGACCATCACAGTGTCCAGGAGGCAGGTCAGTAATGATACCATAGTATCCAGGAGGCAGGTAAGTAATGATACCACCATATTGTACAGGAGGTAGGTCAGTAATGATACCACCATAGTGTACAGGAGGCAGGTCAGTAATGATACCATAGTATCCAGGAGGCAGGTAAGTAATGATACCATAGCATCCAGGAGGCGGGTAAGTAATGATACCACCATAATGTCCAGGAGGCAGGTCAGTAACAATACCATCATAGTGTACAGGAGGCAGGTCAGTAATGATACCACCATAGTGTCCAGGAGGCAGGTCAGTAATGATACCACCATAATGTCCAGGAGGCTGGTCAGTAACAATACCATCATAGTGTACAGGAGGCAGGTCAGTAATGATACCACCATAGTGTCCAGGAGGCAGGTCAGTAATGATACCACCAGAGTGTCCAGGAGGCAGGTCAGTAATGATACCACCATAGTGTCCAGGAGGCAGGCCAGTAATGATGCCACCATAGTGTCCAGGAGGCAGGTCAGTAATGATGCCACCATAGTGTCCAGGAGGCAGGTCAGTAATGATACCACCATAGTGTCCAGGAGGCAGGTCAGTAATGATACCATAGTGTCCAGGAGGCAGGTCAGTAATGATACCATAGTGTCCAGGAGGCAGGTCAGTAATGATACCATAGTGTCCAGGAGGCAGGTCAGTAATGATACCATAGTGTCCAGGAGGCAGGTCAACAATGATACCATAGTGTCCAGGAGGCAGGTCAGTAATGATACCATAGTGTCCAGGAGGCAGGTCAGTAATGATACCATAGTGTCCAGGTGGCAGGTCAGTAATGATACCATAGTGTCCAGGAGGCAGGTCAGTAATGATACCATAGTGTCCAGGAGGCAGGTCAGTAATGATACCATAGTGTCCAGGAGGCAGGTCAGTAATGATACCATAGTGTCCAGGAGGCAGGTCAGTAATGATACCATAGTGTCCAGGACGCAGGTCAGTAATGATACCATAGTGTCCAGGAGGCAGGTCAGTAATGATACCATAGTGTCCAGGAGGCAGGTCAGTAATGATACCATAGTGTCCAGGTGGCAGGTCAGTAATGATACCATAGTGTCCAGGAGGCAGGTCAGTAATGATACCACCATAGTGTCCAGGAGGCAGGTCAGTAATGATACCATAGTGTCCAGGAGGCAGGTCAGTAATGATACCATAGTGTCCAGGTGGCAGGTCAGTAATGATACCATAGTGTCCAGGAGGCAGGTCAGTAATGATACCACCATAGTGTCCAGGAGGCAGGTCAGTAATGATACTATAGTGTCCAGGAGGCAGGTCAGTAATGATACCATAGTATCCAGGAGGCAGGTCAGTAATGATACCATAGTGTCCAGGAGGCAGGTCAGTAATGATACCATAGTGTCCAGGAGGCAGGTCAGTAATGATACCACCATAGTGTCCAGGAGGCAGGTCAGTAATGATACTATAGTGTCCAGGAGGCAGGTCAGTAATGATACCATAGTGTCCAGGAGGCAGGTCAGTAATGATACCATAGTGTCCAGGAGGCAGGTCAGTAATGATACCACCATAGTGTCCAGGAGGCAGGTCAGTAATGATACTATAGTGTCCAGGAGGCAGGTCAGTAATGATACCACCATAGTGTCCAGGAGGCAGGTCAGTAATGATACCATAGTGTCCAGGAGGCAGGTCAGTAATGATACCATAGTGTCCAGGAGGCAGGTCAGTAATGATACCATAGTGTCCAGGAGGCAGGTCAGTAATGATACCACCATAGTGTCCAGGAGGCAGGTCAGTAATGATACCATAGTGTCCAGGAGGCAGGTCAGTAATGATACCACCATAGTGTCCAGGAGGCAGGTCAGTAATGATACCACCATAGTGTCCAGGAGGCAGGTCAGTAATGATACCATAGTGTCCAGGAGGCAGGTCAGTAATGATACCATAGTGTCCAGGAGGCAGGTCAGTAATGATACCATAGTGTCCAGGAGGCAGGTCAGTAATGATACCATAGTGTCCAGGTGGCAGGTCAGTAATGATACCATAGTGTCCAGGAGGCAGGTCAGTAATGATACCATAGTGTCCAGGAGGCAGGTCAGTAATGATACCATAGTGTCCAGGAGGCAGGTCAGTAATGATACCATAGTGTCCAGGAGGCAGGTCAGTAATGATACCATAGTGTCCAGGAGGCAGGTCAGTAATGATACCATAGTGTCCAGGAGGCAGGTCAGTAATGATACCATAGTGTCCAGGAGGCAGGTCAGTAATGATACCATAGTGTCCAGGAGGCAGGTCAGTAATGATACCACCATAGTGTCCAGGAGGCAGGTCAGTAATGATACCATAGTGTCCAGGAGGCAGGTCAGTAATGATACCACCATAGTGTCCAGGAGGCAGGTCAGTAATGATACCATAGTGTCCAGGAGGCAGGTCAGTAATGATACCACCATAGTGTCCAGGAGGCAGGTCGGTCACCAACCTACTATGACTCTGGAGATTGATTTACAGATTGACTTGGATCATGTATACCTCCTGGAGAGTTACAGATTGACTTGCATCATGTATACCTCCTGGAGAGTTACAGATTGACTTGCATCATGTATACCTCCTGGAGAGTACAAGCGATCCACAACTACATGTACTGTATGTCTGTATTTTCATGTCTAAAAATAGATCTTCAAACACGAGAGATTTAGACAGAGAATTTAGAAAGAGCACTACTAGATACTGTTTTAATTTGTTCTAGTCATTTATTCAATTCAATTATCTGGTAATCTGTTTGAAAACTGTGTGGTAATGTGGGCTGAACATAACAGTAGAATCTATCTTCAATCTACAATCTGATAATGGATCTCCATGTTGACGGTGTCCATGTTGTGTTGTTCTCCAGTTGGCTGCTCTGGAGGACACCCTGAAAGCAGGCCAACACCAGCACCTGACCAAGAACTTCAGAGCACCTCAGCTTTTACACGGGAGACACGTCCTCGCCTCGTTCACAGACACTCCCACCATAGTCGGTTAGTAAACATCGTCCCCCCCTATGTACACTTGACGTGTGTTCCACCTTAGGCAACCTCGCTGTCAGGTACATACTTCATGTCACATGGGTTCATGCATGACCTTGTAAAGGTTGGGAGTACTTATCTTTCAGAGACAAACTCACCACTCAAAGGCAGAGGTATTGCGTGATAACACACAACCTTCGGCACCAGTTCACAAGAAAATCAGAAAATTCCTTCTACATGAATACATCTCATATTATTGGTGTGACGGTTGCATGAGAGGCCACAGGTGGTCGAATCTAGGGAATTCTGTAATTTATTCATTCATTCATGTTCTTCTCACCACTACACTTTTCACATTGATAGAGTATTGTTATTATTGTTATTAATATTATTATTATTATTGTACTTTCTATCTATTCCCGTTGACATTGAGATAAGTCATTGTTTTTGCTTGCAGTTGCAGGACGTCCAAGTATCTCTATCAACACCTTGTCGGAGACTGATGCCTCTAACAGTGAAGGGCCATCAACTGGGCCATCCAGTAAGCAAAGTATTATAAGTCCAAAGACTATTTTTAGTATGATTTTAAAAAGTCCAACTCTGACGACTCTGGAGTTATATGATGTACAATAGTCCCTTCTCACAGCCGCTGTCATGCGGAGCACCGAGAGACTAGAAATGTAAGGACAACCATTTCGTTTAAATGTGGGCTAATAATCCCCAGTACATCACTAGGGCCAAGCTTCCTGCCATCCAGGACCTCTATACCAGGCGGTGTCAGAGGAAGACTCTAAAAATTGTCAAAGACTCCAGCCACCCTAGTCATAGACTGTTCTCTCTGCAACTGCACGGCAAGCGCTACTGTCTGTTTATTATCAATGCATAGTCACTTTAACTCTACCTACATGTACATATTACCTCAACTAAGCTGTGCCCTCGCACATTGACTCTGTACCGGTACCCCCTGTATATAGCCTCGCTATTGTTATTTTATTGCATTGTTGGTTAAGGGCTTGTAAGTAAGCATTTCACTGTAAGGATAACCTGTTGTATTCGGCACTTGACAAATAAAATGTGATTTGATTTGATAATCGTGTTGACTATGCAGGCACCAATTGTCATCCATTTAAAAAAAAGATGGTAGCCTGATCCCAGATCAGTTTGTGCTATCATTTCAACATTGTTTGGCATGACAAAGAGTGACAAGGAGTTGACAAGTAGCTGACATGAGCACAAACAGATCTGGGACCAGTCTAAAACGTTGGTGGTGCACAAACAGATCTGGGACCAGTCTAAAACGCTGGTGGTGCACAAACAGATCTGGGACCAAGCTAAAACGCTGGTGGTGCATAGGAAAAGGATTGTCTGGACGTACATGGATTTTATAAGGGCAGGTGGCACATGGTAGCCATGCTCCCTTGTCTTAATGTTTCATTGAACATGCTCTTAGGCTGTTTGCCATGCAGATAACTGGAGTCCTGTGTGTGCTATGTAGTGTGTACACAGCACCTTGACTTTTCATTATTGACGCGATAGATGTCACTGGCTTTGATGCCAGAGCTTTGATTTGTAAAGGTACACTGTTATCGGAGTAGAGTGAAGTTGCTCCAAGACACTGATCTTCAGTCAGTTTTACATTTCCCCCATTAATGGTTAAGGTTAGGATTGGGGAAGGGAAAGCTGATCCTAGATCTGTGCCTAGGGGAAACTTTAGATGTAGATTGTACGTATCAGAAGTTAAACAAGGCCTTGTGCTCTGAGCTGATGTTATACGTTCACCATGCTGACCTTACCTGTGTGGCAAGAACACAGACTGTTTATGTGTAGGACAGTTTACTTGTGGGGGTAAGGTCAGTTTTACATGTTTTAATATACATGTCCCTCTCTTTTTCATGTTCCTGAAGAGGGCCTGGCAAGAGGTAAGCTGTGCTCAACAGTAATACAAATCCAACATGCACAACTTCTATCTAAATCTAAGAAATACATTTTTAAACGGTCTAAATACTTTCCAATTTATTCACTTTTTACACAGTATTTAAATGAATTTAAACACTGAATATGTAATTGATTACTGATTATGTTAAACTTTAAAAATTCAGAATTGGTTTGAAACTGCCCTATTAAGGTAGGTTCATAAGTAACATCTACATGGTAAACATCAAATGTATCTCTTGATTTACAGGAGATATCTTGGCCATAGCCTTTGGAGCTCTCTTTGCCGTCACCTTGCTGCTATTCACGCTCTACGCATACCAACAGCGTAAAAAATACTCTGTGTAAGTAAGACTCCTGTTCTTCTCATTTCTGACGAATGATGAGTTCTGGTGTTGTTCCCGGCATTTTCCAGAATGAAGACAGTCTTTGGCTGGCCTGTCCAATCATAAAACCAAATATCCATGGAAAGATTCCTCTGTTTTGGTGTGCAACGTATGTTTATTGCTGAAGACCAAATGTCCTTTGTCAAAGACCAAAATGTATTTTGTCAAAGATTGTTTAAATAAGAATAAGTCGTATCGTGACCCTCTGTTCCCTTGATTCCGGGATTCGTCATGTTTTCTAACGATTGGACCCTCTGCATACTATACATACAGCTATACGTACACATACAGTGTATATAAACTGGTCAATATTGACCATTGTTATGTCATTCATACGGGCTACAAGTACACTCTTATGCCACTGAGTTAAGCAGAGGACACAGGCTGCAGGTACATGTGTTGTAGACTAAGTGTATGTATTTCCTTTCTCTGCAGTATCAAAAAGGACTCCAGACAGAACGTTATCTACAAACCAGCAACTAAAGAAGAGGCATAGATGTCACTGGAAAGGATTCCTATTCAGATTCCATATTCAAACTATTTTCAATAATAATTAAAGAGATTCTCCAGTACTTTTGTAGACCTTTTAGCCAGTAGTTCTGAAAGTAGCTCTCACAAGCCAAAAGTCCCAGAAAATGGCATACTATGTCAGTTCATGTGCAGATGCTGTATGCGCAACGTGTCATCGCTCTGCTGTGGTGCATGATGTGCCTCTTGCTAGCTGTCACTAATATGGCGAGGGGTTGAAGCTCATTGGTTGAAATCAAACTGTCCCACGTGTAGGGAAAATGGACCAGCACAGCTTTTCAAACTAGGGATTTCATGGAAAATTGAGGTAAAACAGTCATTCTGCTCATAGATTATGAATGTATGAACTACACATTGACACATCCAGCCCAATGTGGGATGTTTAAAAAATGCTTAGTAGTCGGCAGAGTTCCGGAGCGTGTCTTTAAAACATTGATGAAAGAGAATTCATATATTGCTCAACCCAAGTTTGACATTTGCTCAGAATGAATGTCCTTGTCTTTGTTGGTTTAACTATGTAATATGTGTATATGGTATGTACAGAATAATAGCTGTAGTTACCACAAGTAGGAATGTATACAATGTGTTCTGTAAAATTGTGGTGTTAAAATTCAAAGATGTTCATGAATACAATCTACCCGTCAATGTTCTAACTCCAATAGAATTGACTTACTGTCAATTAAGAAAGTCAAATCACTTTTTCCCAGGGTGTTCACTTGGTTACAAGTACTAGAGCTGCAAGTGTTATGCTGTATTGTATGTGTTGGATATCATGCAGGAAGTGTTTTATATGAGTATTGTATTGTTATTGCTGTATATGCCCTAATGTATTCACACTCGTCACTAATACTGTTAAGTTGTTTTGTAGTTTACCTTCTCACCTCTCCACAATGGTGTATACTGATGTGCAATTGGACCTTGAAATGTACAATTAATGTGTCATATTCTTATAAAGTCTGTCTCATATGCCATCTATTAACTATGTGCAATACAAATCTACCAAAATGGTGGTTAAATTAAGTCATATAAAATAGTGTGTGATTTTGTTAGGTGGGTCAATCATCAGTAAAATGCCTATACTGTTATACATATTACGGTTCCTCTATGTATTAAACATTAAAAAAATAAAAATAATCTACTGTATTACACATACCATTTATATAGACATACGCAGTATGATCAGGGAATCAAATAGACAACATGTGGTGCCTGTGTGTGTGAATGTCTTAGAGAAGAGTTGGGAATGTCAGCTGAACATGAACCCCAGCTGGCCTGGACCATGTACAGTGGGGAAAAAAAGTATTTAGTCAGCCACCAATTGTGCAAGTTCTCCCACTTAAAAAGATGAGAGAGGTCTGTAATTTTCATCATAGGTACACGTCAACTATGGCAGACAAATTGAGATTTTTTTTCTCCAGAAAATCACATTGTAGGATTTTTAATGAATTTATTAGCAAATTCTGGTGGAAAATAAGTATTTGGTCACCTACAAACAAGCAAGATTTCTGGCTCTCACAGACCTGTAACTTCTTCTTTAAGAGGCTCCTCTGTCCTCCACTCGTTACCTGTATTAATGGCACCTGTTTGAACTTGTTATCAGTATAAAAGACACCTGTCCACAACCTCAAACAGTCACACTCCAAACTCCACTATGGCCAAGACCAAAGAGCTGTCAAAGGACACCAGAAACAAAATTGTAGACCTGCATCAGGCTGGGGAGACTGGATCTGCAATAGGTAAGCAGCTTGGTTTGAAGAAATCAACTGTGGGAGCAATTAATTAGGAAATGGAAGACATACAAGACCACTGATAATCTCCCTCGATCTGGGGCTCCACGCAAGATCTTACCCCGTGGGGTCAAAATGATCACAAGAACGGTGAGCAAAACTCCCAGAACCACACGGGGGGACCTAGTGAATGACCTGCAGAGAGCTGGGACCAAAGTAACAAAGCCTACCATCAGTAACACACTACGCCGCCAGGGACTCAAATCCTGCAGTGCTAGATGTGTCCCCCTGCTTAAGCCAGTACATGTCCAGGCCCGTCTGAAGTTTGCTAGAGTGCATTTGGATGATCCAGAAGAGGATTGGGAGAATGTCATATGGTCAGATGAAACCAAAATAGAACTTTTTGGTAAAAACTCAACTCGTCGTGTTTGGAGGACAAAGAATGCTGAGTTGCATCCAAAGAACACCATACGTACTGTGAAGCATGGGGGTGGAAACATCATGCTTTGGGGCTGTTTTTCTGCAAAGGGACCAGGACGAGAGAGGCCAGCCAGCCAGCCACGGACAAGACAGGCCAGCCAGCCAGCCAAGCACAAGAGAGGCCAGCCAACCAACCAGCCAGGGACAAGAGAGGCCAGCCAGCCAGCCAAGCACAAGAGAGGCCAGCCAACCAACCAGCCAGGGACAAGAGAGGCCAGCCAGCCAGCCACGGACAAGACAGGCCAGCCAGCCAGCCAAGCACAAGAGAGGCCAGCCAACCAACCAGCCAGGGACAAGAGAGGCCAGCCAACCAACCAGCCAGCCAGGGACAAGAGAGGCTCGTGGTTCCACTCCTCAGATTGTATAATATGTTTAATCTTCTATAGGAACCCAATCTGTGACTAATTTCCTCTAAGGACAAAAGGGCATTGATTAATTCATGGTTTAATTGTATGCATACAAAATAGCACCCTATTCCCTCTATAGTGCACTACTTTTGACCAAGGCTCATAGGGTTCTGGTCAAAAGTAGTGCACTATAAGGAATAGGGTGCCATTTGGGATGCAACCATAGTGTGGGCTAGTCCAATGTATGGGAAAGCTCGCTTGGTTTCCTATTTATCCACTTTAAACACAAGAGCGTTGGGCCAGTAACTGAAAGGTCGCTGGTTTGAATACTCGAGCGGACAAGGTGAAAAATCTGTCGATGTGCCCTTGAGGGAGGCACTTAAACCTAATTTGCTCCAGGGGCACTGTACTACTATGGCTGACCCTGTAAAACAACATATTTCACTGCACCTATCCAGTGTATGTGACAATAAAACATATATATATATATAACAAATATATATGTATATATATACAGTTGAAGTCGGAAGTTTACATACACTTAGGTTGGAGTCATTAAAACCTGTTTTGCAACCACCTCACAAATTTCTTGTTAACAAACTATAGTTTTGGCAAGTTGTTTAGGACATCTACTTTGTGCATGACACAAGTAATTTTTCCAACAATTGTTTACAGACAGATTATTTCTGACATAATCTGAGTCAATGGGAGGTGTACCTGTGGATCTATTTCAAGGCCTACCTTCAAACTCAGCGCCTCTTTGCTTGACATCATGGGAAAATCAAAAGAAATCAGCCAAGACCTCAGAAAAAAAATGGTAGACCTCCACAAGTCTGGTTCATCCTTGGGAGCAATTTCTAAACGTCTGAAGGTACCACGTTCATCTGTACAAACAATAGTACGCAAGCCGAAGAACACCATCCCAACCGTGAAGCACGGTGGTGGCAGCATCATGCTGTGGGGGTGCTTTGCTGCAGGAGGGACTGGTGCACTTCACAAAATAGATGTGAATATATTGAAGCAACATCTCAAGACATCAGTCAGGAAGTTAAAGCTTGGTCGCAAATGGGTCTTCCAAATGGACAATGACCCCAAGCATACTTCCAAAGTTGTGGCAAAATGGCTTAAGGACAACAAAGTCAAGGTATTGGAGTGGCCATCACAAAGCCCTGACCTCAATCCTATAGAAAATATGTGGGCAGAACTGAAAAAGCGTGTGCGAGCAAGGAGGCCTACAAACCTGACAGTTACACAAGCTCTGTCAGGAGGAATGGGCCAAAATTCACCCAACTTATTGTGGGAAGCTTGTGGAAGGCTACCTGAAACGTTTGACCCAAGTTAAACAATTTGAAGGCAATGCTACCAAATACTAATTGAGTGTATGTAAACTTCTGACCCACTGGGAATGTGATGAAAGAAATAAAAGCTGAAATAAATCATTCTCTCTACTATTATTCTGACATTTCACATTCTTAAAATAAAGTGGTGATCCTAACTGACCTAAGACAGGGAATTTTTACTTGGACTAATTGTCAGGAATTGTGATAAACTGAGTTTAAATGTATTTGGCTAAGGTGTATGTAAACTTCTGACTTCAACTGTATATATATATATTGTTTTACAAGAACTGAGCCAGAGTGTGAGTTGTCCATCTTCTCTGTTTTAGGACCACATGGAAAGTCATGCTGGAACAAGATACTGTAAGATTCTAAAAGTGATGTTTTTGTCTCCATGCTTACAGCTGAGGTTAAACCACTGAACGTGTCAAAACTCAATCAGCTCCTTCAGTCACCATCTCCAAAACCATTCCAAGTAGCCTGGAATAGTTTGAAAATGAAAGCTTCTCTAGGTGAAGCTATTTATGAGAGAGGATTTGAAGTTACAAAAATAGGCAGAGGAAGAATTCAATATGAAGAAAACGTTATTGTCCCATTATCTTGAGAACGGATATGTGTGTTTCTGCTCACACAGAACCCGAGGGGCTGGCAGCTAAGGGCCAGCTGCAGCTAAGGGCTACAGGACCAGTTAGGCTCAATAACAGAAGGTGGAATGTAGGATGATGAAACCACAAACCCTCCGGTTGCCATTTCACGCTGCACTATATTTTCCGCGTCTGAGCTGGGATTCAAACCGGCAACCCTCTGGATGCTGGCCCACCTCTCTAACCTTTAGGCTACTTCATGGAATTAATGTGGCCTGTTCAGTAGCTATAACTCAGCAAAGAACCTCTCTAGCTTCCTGTGTGTTTTTTAAAAACTCCAGCACATTCCATTACTCTGAGGATACATGTGGCGTGCCAAAGGAAAGCCTGACAGTGTTGCACATTGTTCTGTAACTCCCAAAAGAACATGCACAGGACAGGCCTATAGGAGCCAAGCAGGCAGATTCCAGAGGTGACTTTGATTCATGTGTCTATAATACTTTAATCTACCATGACACACTGTCCATGGACATAGCTACGTACAATACCTTCTAGACATGTACTGGTTGCGTGACAAATTGTTAAGGTATTGTATGAACATTCTGGGTGTAATGTGGTAAAAGAGCTTATTAATTCCTGAGAAACTGGTCAAGTACCGTTAGCTAGCTTCTTTTTTTTATTGAACCTTTATTTAACTAGGCAAGTCAGTTAAGAACAAATTCTTATTTACAATGACAGCCTACTTGTAAAGCCCCCCCCCAGCCAAACCCTCCCCTAACAACGCTTGGCCAATTGTGCGTCGCCATAGGGAATCCCAATCACGGCTGGTTGTGATACAGCCCGGATCAAACCCGGGTCTGTAGTGACGCCTCTAGCACTGTGATGCAGTGCCTTAGACCGCTGCGCCACTCGGGAGGCCTAAAATCCACTAAAATCCACTCGGGAGCTTATCAAATCCACTTTCACGACATCAACAGCTCTAAATGAAGTGTGCCATTCTTATCCATTACTTGGGTACAGTACATGCTTAACTAAATGACATACAGTGGCTTGCGAAAGTATTCACCCACCTTGGCATTTTTCCTATTTTGTTGCCTTACAACGTGGAATTAAAATGGATTTTTGGGGGGGTTTGTATCATTTGATTTACACAACATGCCTACCACTTTGAAGATGCCTACCACTTTGAAGATGCCTACCACTTTGAAGATGCCTACCACTTTGAAGATGCAAAATAAGACAAGAAAACAGAAACTTGAGCGTGCATAACTATTCACCCCTCCAAAGTCAATACTTTGTAGAGCCACCTTTTGCAGCAATTACAGCTGCAAGTCTCTTGGGGTATGTCTCTATAAGCTTGGCACATCTAGCCACTGGGATTTCTGCCCATTCTTCAAGGCAAAACTGCTCCAGCTCCTTCAAGTTGGATGGGTTCCGCTGGTGTACAGCAATCTTTAAGTCATGCCACAGATTCTCAATTGGATTGAGGTCTGGGCTTTTAAATGTTTCCCTTTAAACCACTTGAGTGTTGCTTTAGCAGTATGCTTAGGGTCATTGTCCTGCTGGAAGGTGAACCTCCGTCTGTCACGAGAATTTCTATCTCAATGTTTCAAAAATGAACTTATTACTCAGTCTGTATCCCAGAGGTTGTAAATCTCTAATAATCAGACCAAGTCGCCCAGCATACAATCATCAGGTTTTATTCATGAGAACGTTCTGCCCTTGAATGGGTGCACATTCATTTTTATACACACAAATCATCAGCAAAAGAATCCCACCCCACTTTAGGCGGGCTGTATTTTCCCATTGTACACATAAAAATCATTGTCATATTCTGCAACATGTTCCCTAATCTCCTCCAAACCTAATGGTTTTTTCCCTCCTTGGGTTGGGGGGCCTACATCCTGTTATTAGTTTCACCATTATCACAAGTTGTCTGTAGACAGTCCTCCTTCCCCTTCATTGTCTAGCCTAACTCCTACTCACACTGCTAAACAGTAACACAATGTCCTCATCTTAACTTTGTCCTACGCACACACACTACTAGTTTACAGTTTTAGGATTCCAACACATTTCACACAGTTTTCGGAGTGTAATAATTAGTAACTTCTAAATTCTTCTATCAATCCACTCTTTGACTAAATATTACACACATACCCCTAAAACATACATGGTTATAAAATGAAACACACACATATCGAAGCATATAAGTTGATTTACATATGAAATTGATCACCAGTACATAACACACTACAAAAAATAAAATTGTCTGACATACTGTCAATTTTTTCTCTTCCAATCATAACACTTCTGGTTAGGATTTTCGTTACGATCTTCATTAAAGAGATAGTACACTAGACATTAAAAATAGTCTCATTCAATTGAGGTTCCTCAGGATTGAAATCTTCCACATCATTCACCAAAGCAGGAGGATATAGATATAGCGTTTTTCTCAGGCGTAATTTAATTGAATAATTAGTGCGTTCTATCAAACCAGCTGATTCCGGATGATATGAACAATGTTTCTTCATATTAATATGTAACTTCTGTCCAATATTATCTATTACCTGATTGGAGTATATAGTTTCCGGCAATCCGAATCTAGAGATTATTTCTTGGCATAAAGCCTTCGCTACTGTTAGTGCATCAGCAGAGGAGGTTGGAAATGCTTCTACCCATTTAGTATACTTGTCTATTATGGTCAAACACTATTTATTTCCTTCACTTCTTGTAAGCTCTATGAAGTAAATTTCCAACTGCTGGAATCGATATCTTGCCTTAGGATATTCCCCTTTTGGTGCTCTCTGTCTCCCTTGATGATTACTTTGTGCACATATAACACACCTTGAACAATTTTTTTAAAAGTAATTTTGTTATCCCATAGGCTACGAAGTGTTTTCTAATTATTTCTACCATCCCTCCTGTTGATACATGGTTTAGCCATGTATCAAAATTGCTGCATATCTAAACAGAGATGTTGGTAATATGGGTAATTTACCTTGATACCAAATCCCCTCCTTATTAACTGCTCCTAGCTTTTCCCATTTAGTAACTTCTTTCATTGAGGCTCTTAACTGACTTTCTCTCAGTAAGTCTGTGTCAATACTCACTTCCTCTTTCAGATGTAGCTGAGTGGTTTGGGGTTTGCTGCCTGCCTTCTTCGCTTCCTCATCTGCCTTCCGGTTACCAGGTTACCATTGCTAATACTGTCTTTCCCTTTAGTATGAGCGTCACACTTGCAAATAGCTATCTTGTCTGGTAAGAGAACAGCGTCTAACAAGTTTAAAATCAATTGAGCCTGTGTTATAGGTTTGCCAGAAGTAGTTACCATTCCCCTATTTCTCCATTGTGCAGCGAATACGTGGACTGTATTAAATGCATAAATGGTAACCCGTTTTACTTTACCTAAATGACATGCACGAGTGAGAGCCACTATTTCTGCCTGTTGTGCAGAATAATTTCTAGGTAAAGATTCAGCTTCTAGAACGTCTGTCTCTGTTACAACCGCATATCCTGTGGCATTAGTGCCATCAGGGTTTTTTCTGGATGAGCCATCTACAAACATAGTTATTTCTCCATCGGGCAAGGCTATGTCTGTTAAGTCCGGTCTTGGCAACACAAGCTTCTCAGTTTCGGTTACACAATCATGAGGGCTCCCATCTGTTGCAATGGGAACCAAAGTAGAGGGATTGAGAGTTGTGCATCGTTCTATGGTCAAATTGGGCATGTTTAACAGAATGATCATACAAGATAAGTGTCTAGCTGGTGACATATAGGCCATTTTATGCTCTAATAATAAAATGGACACTGCGTGTGGTACTTTTAACGTTAAGTCATGGTAAAGTACTACTGAGGCCGAATCCTCCACTGCTTGGGCTGCTGCTACCACAGATTGTAAACATAAAGGCATAGCTTGAGCCACTTCATCCAATCTGGAGGAGTAATATGCAATGGGCTTATTTTTCCCCCCATGTTTTTGTGTAAGAACTGATGTCATAAACCCCTGTCTACAATCTACAGTTTGTGTAAAAGGGCGGTCATATCTAGGGAAGGCTAGAACTGTATTTGATGTTAATAGTTTCTTTATGTTAGCAAACTGTACCTCAGCCTCCTCTGTCCACTCGATCTTATCCTTAGCAGCCATTGCTTTTCCATAGATCAGTCCACTTAGCTTCCCCGTATGTAATGCAAAGTGTGGCACCCAAGCCCTGCAGTAGTTAATCATACCCAGAAAACTCATCATTTGTTTCTTGTTAATAGGTTTTGGAGCTTCTAAGATAGCCATCTTCCTAGAGGCATTCAAAATCCTTCCCTCCTGAGTTAGTGTATGTCCTAAATAGATTACTTCCTCCTGTCACAGTTGTAACCTTTTCTTACTGACTTTGCGACCCTGCTCTGCCAAGAACAGCAACAGTGCTATGGTATTAGCCCTGCAACCTTCCTGGGTGGGGTTCGCAACTAATATGTCGTCCAAATATACCAACATTTGGCTGCCCTCCTGATGGTCAAACTGGCCTAAATTCCGGGTTATTGCCTGACTAAATATCTTGGGACTCCCCGAAAATCCTTGGGGGAGACGCAAATATTTCCATTTCTGACCTTGAAAGGTAAAGCCGAACCAGCCTTGACTATCTGGATGCATTAGCTAGATCTATCACTGTAAAATAAGCATTCTAAGGTTTCAATTAGTTCAACAAAGTATGTGGGTCAGGCACACAAGGTGCCCTTGGAATTATACTATTGTTTACCCCTTGCAAATCCATCTCCATTCTCCAATCTGTACTTGGAGCTGCTTTCTTAACTGGGAACAGGGGAGAATTACAAAATGCCTCATCTCCTGGAACGATTACCCCTCCTTTCCTTAACTGTTCAAAAGTTGGAGTAATACCTTTTATTGCTTCTGGTTTCATAGGGTATTGTTTCTGATATGGCCTTTCTGTAGATTGTATCCCGAGTGGCGCAGTGGTCTAAGGCACTGCATCGCAGTGCTAGCTGTGCCACTAGAGATCCTGGTTCAAATCCAGGCTCTGTCGTAGCGCAATTGGCCCAGGGTAGGGGAGGGAATGGCTGGCAGGGATGTAGCTCAGTTGGTAGAGCATGGCATTTGCAACGCCAGGGTTGTGGGTTCGATTCCAGTATAAAAAATAAAATGAAATGTATGTACTCACTAACTGTAAGTCGCTTTGGATAAGAGCGTCTGCTAAAATGTAAAATTTGGGTATCACCTGTACTGGAATTACCCCTTTTATTAATCCTACGTCTGCTGGACCCTGGGACCACAAATGCTCTGGAACTTCTTTTAAGTCTGACTCCTGTTGCTCTGTCAACAGGTATTCCTCTCCTCAGTATCTGCTATTCTCATCTAAATGTACCCCGGGAATTGAATTGGCTCTCCAATTCAATTTCAAATTGATACCTATCCGTGGATGGGCTGTGTTGATCGCCACTCACAATATTGACCGAATCAGTGATCCTCTTACCCTTGGATACCCACTGGCCCATGTCTTTCCAGTCCTCTGCTGGCTCCTTTGCTAGGGACACATGTGGGCTCCATCTCTCCCTGAACAGTCACTGACTTTGGGGCCCTAGTTCCACTTCCACTACTGCGTGGGTGTTGTCATTGTGAAACCATTTCAAGGCTACAGTCCTTTCTGTGGTTTTAAATAATGCTTCCTCATAGATTGCATCTGGACCTGGGTGTTGGTTATACCAGAGAGTACAGTGTAGGTCATCGGGGGGACATTTTAGTGGCGTCTGTTACCACATCATCATTAAGTTCCATTAGGGTTCGGGGAATATCAGTTATTCCCCCCCTTAACAAATCTTGACTATACCAAAAACATGGTTCCCCTTCCCCCCAGACCACCATATTGTCTCTGACTATATGTGCCTTCATTCCCCTCACAGTGGGAGCGACAGCCACATTCAATTTTGTCATTACATCACGTCCTAGTAAGTTTACCGGACACAGCTTAGATATCAGGACGGGTATGGTTGTTTCTCCTCCTGATTGGTCATGTTTTAGGGTTATTGGGGCTGATAACCTTTAGACAAATTGATGACCAGAGGTGGATCGAACTATAACTTTCTCCCCATCAATTTTTACTCCCTCTGGTATATCTGCTGCACAGATTGCTGTCCTGCAGGCCCTTGTATTACATAGGAATTTAATTTTCTTACCCATTACTGTCAATGTCAAATAAGGTTTTTGTTCCTGTTGAAGTGCCAAGTCAATAGTAGCCAATTCAAACACCTGACAATTTGGATAAATGGGTTCCTTAGTCTCCCCTCACTAGAATCTACACTTCCTCCCTCAAGGGCTAGTTACGGCTCATCTTCCTCTTCCTCATGCTCAAAGCTGGGGAATGGACTTCTGTTAGGCTTCTCTCTTTTTTCTTTCTTTCCTTTTCCTTTAGGTTTGCATTGAAGAGAGTTATGGCCTGTCTTCCCACAATATTTACATGGGGCCTCACACTCTCTGGCGAAATTCCCTCCTTTGTTACAATTGAAGCACCTACTTCCCCCGCTGTAGCCTTCACTTTTCCATGTGTTTCTACCTTTACCCGCTATTTCCCCAAGAGTGGCCATTAGGTACTATGCTCCTTTCTGCTCATTCTTGGCTCTGTCCTGTCTGTTATTCTGCTCATGATGGATTGTACAGTGGGGAAAAAAAGTATTTAGTCAGCCACCAATTGTGCAAGTTCCCACTTAAAAAGATGAGAGAGGCCTGTAATTTTAATCATAGGTACAGGTCAACTATGACAGACAAAATGAGAAAAATAAATCCAGAAAATCACATTGTAGGATTTTTAATGAATTTATTTGCAAATTATGGTGGAAAATAAGTATTTGGTCAATAACAAAAGTTTCTCAATACTTTGTTATATACCCTTTGTTGGCAATGACACAGGTCAAACGTTTTCTGTAAGTCTTTACAAGGGTTTCACACACTGTTGCTGGTATTTTGGCCCATTCCTCCATGCATATCTCCTCTAGAGCAGTGATGTTTTGGGGCTGTCGCTGGGCAACACAGACTTTCAACTCCCTCCAAAGATTTTCTATGGGGTTGAGATCTCGAGACTGGCTAGGCCACTACAGGACCTTGAAATGCTTCTTACGAAGCCACTCCTTCGTGTGTTTGGGATCATTGTCATGCTGAAAGACCCAGCCATGTTTCATCTTCAATGTCCTTGCTGATGGAAGGAGGTTTTCACTCAAAATCTCATGATACATGGCCCCATTAATTATTTCCTTTACACGGATCAGTCGTCCTGGTCCCTTTGCAGAAAAACAGCCCCAAAGCATGATGTTTCCACCCCCATGCTTCACAGTAGGTATGGTGTTCTTTGGATGCAACTCAGCATTCTTTGTCCTCCAAACAGGACGAGTTGAGTTTCTACCAAAAAGTTCTATTTTGGTTTCATCTGACCATTTGACATTCTCCCAATCCTCTTCTGGATCATCCAAATGCACTCTAGCAAACTTCAGATGGGCCTGGACATGTACTGGCTTAAGCAGGGGGACACGTCTGGCACTGCAGGATTTGAGTCCCTGGCGGCGTAGTGTGTTACTGATGGTAGGCTTTGTTACTTTGGTCCCAGCTCTCTGCAGGTCATTCACTAGGTCCCCCCGTGTGGTTCTGGGATTTTTGCTCACCGTTCTTGTGATCATTTTGACCCCACGGGGTGAGATCTTGCGTGGAGCCCCAGATCGAGGGAGATTATCAGTGGTCTTGTATGTCTTCCATTTCCTAATAATTGCTCCCACAGTTGATTTCTTCAAACCAAGCTGCTTACCTATTGCAGATTCAATCTTCCCAGCCTGGTGCAGGTCTACAATTTTGTTTCTGGTGTCCTTTGACAGCTCTTTGGTCTTGGCCATAGTGGAGTTTGGAGTGTGACTGTTTGAGGTTGTGGACAGGTGTCTTTTATACTGATAACAAGTTCAAACAGGTGCCATTAATACAGGTAACGAGTGGAGGACAGAGGAGCCTCTTAAAGAAGAAGTTACAGGTCTGTGAGAGCCAGAAATCTTGCTTGTTTGTAGGTGACCAAATACTTATTTTCCACCATAATTTGCAAATAAATTCATAAAAAATCCTACAATGTGATTTTCTGGATTTTTTTCTTCTCAATTTGTCTGTCATAGTTGACGTGTACCTATGATGAAAATTACAGGCCTCTCTCATCTTTTTAAGTGGGAGAACTTGCACAATTGGTGGCTGACTAAATACTTGTTTTCCCCCACTGTATATCGTTTAACCTCAGCTAGCGATGCCAACCCACCAAGGTCTTTTTAATGGTTCTGCTTTTCTCTGGTCTCATTCCACTGAGGAATGCTATCTTTAATTGCCGATGGTAGGGCGTATCATTCCCCAGTGCCTGGTCTGGCTTGGGTATGCCACTGTTTGTATTGAACACATCCCTAAGCCTCTCTAAGTATTGGCTGACAGACTCACTATCCTCTTGTTTACACTCATGTACTTTAGAGAAGTCTGCGTGACGATGGTAATGTTCCCTGAGGCTATTACACAATTCAGTTATTTTCCCAACATACTCTCCTTGATCAGCCCATGGCATGGCATCCCCTGGAACCCACTGGCCTCTAACGACAGCCCAATCCTTTCCTACCATTTATCTCACTGCTCTCTCAATCTCCCCAGTGTTCAACTTGAAACTTGCTGCCATGCCTTCCAGATCCCTTCTAAACCCTTCTATTCCTGTTTTGGGGTAAGTCATTCCTTCTACCGCTCGGGCCACGTCCCTCTGTGTCCAAGGCCTGTATACATCTAAGGTGGCTGGGGCTCCCTCATTCCCTGCCAATGGATTAGGTAAGGCTATTCCCCCCCCACTTCCTCATTTTCTGACTCATACTGACTCTCTCCTGAGCTCAACTCTGTGTCCCCCTGTTCCTGTCTCCTAACTGGACTTTTGTTGTGGGGTTTGAGTCTGCTCAGGGACATGGGTGGACCTGATCCTAGACCAGTACTATGGCCCAGTTCCACCCCTCTCTAGACCAGTACTATGGCCCAGTTCCACCCCTCTCTAGACCAGTACTATGGCCCAGTTCCACCCCTCTCTAGACCAGTACTATGGCCCAGTTCCACCCCTCTCTAGACCAGTACTATGGCCCAGTTCCACCCCCTCTCTAGACCAGTACTATGGCCCAGTTCCACCCCTCTCTAGACCAGTACTATGGCCCAGTTCCACCCCTCTCTAGACCAGTACTATGGCCCAGTTCCACCCCTCTCTAGACCAGTACTATGGCCCAGTTCCACCCCTCTCTAGACCAGTACTATGGCCCAGTTCCACCCCTCTCTAGACCAGTACTATGGCCCAGTTCCACCCCTCTCTAGACCAGTACTATGGCCCAGTTCCACCCCTCTCTAGACCAGTACTATGGCCCAGTTCCACCCCTCTCTAGACCAGTACTATGGCCCAGTTCCACCCCTCTCTAGACCAGTACTATGGCCCAGTTCCACCCCTCTCTAGACCAGTACTATGGCCCAGTTCCACCCCTCTGTCCTTTAACCCCCTTACCTCTTATTACTGTAGTTCCTTTCTCTTTAATTTCAGCAGTCCCAATTGGGTTTGCTGCTGTTGTTCCAAAAAATGTCCTTAGAACCTCAACTGTACTATCTTCCTTTGCCTTATCTTCAACGAAAGAAAGCCATCTAAATATATGGTAGATAAAATTTTTTTTAAAAAGATCTTGTTGAATATTTAAGGTTAGGAGAGACTTTATGCACAAAAGAATGAAAACGGTGGTATGATTCATTCTGAAAATTGCCACATTCTGTTCTTTAACCCCTCCCCCATGGTAATGTTCGGAGATTAATGTACATAGAATTATAACAGGGTGAATAGTGTACAATAGCAGGCTATACCCTCGTCTATTGCCTGCACTAACCATGGAACTGTGTGATGACACAGACAAGTACTGCGCCATGCGTCGGGTTCAAACAGTTAAGGCTTGGCCTGCGCTCCGCTTCATAACGATTTAAATAGCCTGTCTTTTTTTATATTATCAACCGTTACTAATGATCCTCAGCAACAACAACCACATGGCCATGACGGCTTTTACAGAGGAAGCAAATGAAGTTAAACGAAACAATGTATTTAAATGGATGATAATGTAGGCTATACCAACTGAAGGGAACTAACAGTAAATTGGCAGTTGAATATGTGTTGTTATTAGGCCTACTGAAGGTTGATACTGATAGTGGTTCATATTTAACATGATAGAAATAGGAAACAGAGAAAGTTGGGTATCCTATAATTAAGACATTCGAGAGTACCCATCCCTGCAAGTTAAAAGGCCGCACAATTTAAATTCTGCATAATGACACAACATTTCATCAACTTTAGCATGGAAAAGTTGATATGTTGATATGCTTCAGTTTGCTGCCATATGACTGGTTTCACATGTCTCCAGCGATTATAAGGTAAAATAGATCTAAAACAGTTTGTATTTGTATTTGTATTTATTATGGATCCCCACTAGTTCCTGCCAAGGCAGCAGTTACTCTTCCTGGGGTCCAGCAACATAAGACAGTTGCATACAGTTTAAAATACTACATGACATTACATTTCATAACACCTTACTCAACACGTTCAGTGTGTTCCCTCAGGTCACCACTCCACCACCACATATTTACAATGCAATATCCATGTGCACGTGTGTGTAGATTGCGTGTCTCATCATGTGTATGTGTGTCTGTGCCTGTGTGTGTCTCTTCACAGTCCCCGCTGTTCCGTAAGGTGTATTGTTATCTGTTTTTTAAATCCGATTCTACTGCTTGCATCAGTTACCTGATGTAGCCATGGCTCTACGTAGTACTGTGCACCTCCTATAGTCTGTTCTTGACTTAGGAATGTGAAGAGACCTTTGGTGGCATGTCTTGTGGAGTATGCATGGGTGTCTGAGCTGTGTGCTAGTAGTTTAAACAGACACCTCGGTGCATTCAGCATGTCAACACTTCTTACAAAAACAAGTAATGATGAAGTCAATCTCTCCTCCACTTTGAACCATGAGAGATTTACATGCATATTATTAATGTTAGCTCTCTGTGTACATTTAAGGGCCAGCCGTGCTGCCCTGTTCTGAGCCAACTGTAATTTTCTGAGATCCCTCTTTGTGGCACCTGACCACACGACTGAACAGTAGTCCAGGTGTGACAAAACTAGGGCATGTAGGACCTGCCTTCTTGATAGTGTTGTTAAGAAGGCAGAGCAGCGCTTTATTGTGGACAGACCTCCCCATTTTAGCTATTGTTGTATCAACATGTTTTGACGATGACAGTTTACAATCCAGGGTTACTCCAAGCAGTTTAGTCACCTCAACTTGCTCAATTTCCACATTATTTATTACAAGATTTAGTTGAGGTTTATGGTTTAGTAAAAGATTTGTCCTAAATCCTTGCCACCCATTCTGAAACTAGCCCCATAGTTTTTTTGTTTGTGTCTGTGTCTGTGTGTCTTCGCAGCAGGGACTCTCAGCTTCCCTATTGGTACGCTGAAAGAAGGACACACATTTACGTCATTTAGCAGACGCGCTTATCCAGAGCGACTTACAAATTGGTGCATTCAACTTATGATAGCCATAGCCAGTGGGGGGGGGTTGAATGATTACTTTTATACTATTCCAGGTATTCCTTAAAGAGGTAGGGTTTCAAGTGTCTCCGGAAGGTGGTCAGTGACTCCGCTGTCCTGGCGTCGTGGGGGAGCTTGTTCCACCATTGGGGTGCCAGAGCAGCGAATAGCTTTGACTGGGCTGAGCGGGAACTGTGCTTCCGTAGAGGTAGGGGGGCTAGCAGGCCAGAGGTGGATGAACGTAGTGCCCTCGTTTGGGTGTAGGGTCACTCCACAGAGCGATGTTGATAAATGGAGAAGGACTCTGCATGATCCTAAACCCTAGTGACGGAAGAAGATTCAGAGCTAAAGGGGCCCTACATCGTCACCCAGTCTACACCAACGGATGTACGGATAGAGGGGATATCGACCTGGTATCATGTAAACCACTGCAACAGACTACTACGAGGAAACCGACGAGATGAGGATAATGGATCTGACAAGGATCAGGTGATGGGAGACGATGTCAAGGGGAATGCTGTCGATGAGCTACGTGTCCTGGCTGATTACCTCGGTGGAGGGACAGACCTCTAAGAACTTCAAGATCTTCCAGATTTTCAGGAATCACCTGACTGTCACACCATTCAGTTCTAAGTCTGTGGAGGGTTTACCTAACAGAAATTGGGGAGTATATTAGAAATTGCTATTGAGAATAATTGGTAAAACATTATAATTTGTAATATAGTCAATGCTTATATGGATTGCTTGGATTAGAAATGAAATCAAAATCAATCTAGTGAGGTAAATACAGATGGTGTCTTGATGCATAGCAGGGATAATTTGGCCTAGAATGGTGTGAACCTAAAAAAAAAATGTTTTTAAAACTCTGACCCGACTGAAGATGAATATCAGCGGCGTTGAAGACGTTCCTATACAGTACCACTTCTACATGCAACCGGTCTACAACAGCCAATCGAAACGATCAACAGATTTTCTCTCATGTTTTTATCTTGAGGGAGTGGGACAGGAGTCCAACATTGAATGAGAATGGAGAAAGATATGTTCAAATACAACATTTCTAATGTTGTTGGTATAATGGTTGGCAAATGGACAAGACACAATGAAGTTGTAGGGATGGTGGTGACTCGGATGAGACATTATAGTTATGACATTGAAGCTGTCTGAAGAACATAATGAAGAGACGCCAGAAGATTTAAGTGCCGGAGAGAAAAGGGGTTGCTTAGCTGTGTTGATAATACATTTGGATTTATCTAAATTTGCTAATTTGGGTAGGAGGCACTGTATCTACACTGCTAAATTAATAGTATTAAGAATGCATTGAGATAATGATCTGTATTTATTCTCAGAATGAGGAAGGTCATAATAGGATTATGGATATTTATACTGTATGTTAATATAAGTGTACATTCTGACAGTTGTAATGGGTGCTAAAAGTTGAGGGTTTTAATTTTGATTGATAAGTACCAAGTGAATCAATAAGAATTGTCATTTTAAATTTGGTTGAGTTAAGTAATTTGGTTTTGGTTATAATTTATAAGATGACTGAGTGATTTAAGTAAATCATTAGTATATATTAGTATAAATATTTTCAGCATGAAGGATATTACTTGTACAATTGAGATAACTGTCTTATATAGATAGATATTAGGTGTTAAACAGCGATACATTATGGTAATGTCTTAGGATACACTTATATGATTTATTTGGAGTAGACATTTTTGAATCTTAATGTTTGAAACATGTAAGTTAATGTAATGATTGTGACTGATATCATGAACATGTTGATTATTAAGTTACCATATTCACATATTAGTCACTATATACATTTGAAGTATTGGGAGGTATTGATGTGGATGTTTAGAGTGGTACATATCGCTGTTGCTAGGCAAGTACTTAATTGGGTCCTATCATGGGGTTTTGGTATTTGAGACATAGGAATGTTTATGCTATTTTCATCTGATCTGACTTTGGTTGAATTCCTCAATCCTAACTAGTTCAGGGATGTAGTGATTTTACAGGGACTGAAAACAGAGTGTTATACTGTGTATCTCTACTCAAGCATATTATCAGAACAGAGTAAGGGTTTAACAGAATTGAAGATGGTACCTTTTAACAGTCATGGGTTTTCAAACAATTGGTTCTGAAATGTCACTTATTGGACACTATGCAATTGATAATCGCATAGCATTGGATGCTATTTGTGTAGATAAAGGGGGAATGTATGTGATTATATGGGGAGATGCACGTTGTACATACTTAACATCAGGATTAGGAAGGTGTTGTGAATTTAACTAAAGCTATGGGAAATATTAGAGACATACAGGAAGGTATTAAGAGTACTAATTATTCATCTATATCATCTTATTCCAGTGTAGAGTTCATTGATAATGTTGATTGAGGAATGGGGAATGTTAAGTTGGAACTGTACAACGTGGAATTTAGGGTTTACAGGCTTGAAGATGTGGAAACAAGACTACCTCATTCGATCAGATAGCGCTCCAAGTGACCAGAGAAAAGCTTGGGGTTCCTCTGAATGAACATTAATGAAGAAGACTGACGTTATTTTTTATTGAGATATATCCATCTGAATATATTATAATATCCATGTAACTTAGAAAGTGTCACGTATCATTGTATTTGTGTGGATGATGTCATGATGTTAAGAATGTATTTCTATGTATGTTTTTCTTGGCAGCATGTCTAAGAGGATGGGTATATTTGAAAATAATGTATACAAGGGTGTCGTTTAGACAATAAGGATGTTCTATGTGGGATTTTTTCCTTATACATCAGTAAGGTTTTGACTACATAGATTTTTAGCATGAATATCTAGTAGTTAATCATGTATCTATCTTTTACTCAGATTGACTACATAAAGGTTTGAGAGGTTAGATTGTGCATGAGATAGATGACTGAGAATGTAATCCTTTGTTGATTAAATATATTGAGAATCTGGTTGGATTCAGGTATAGAAGGTAGATGGGGATGAATACTCAAGTTATCTAGCATAGTTTAGGATCTAATCATGTATACTACTGATTGGAGAACATTTTATTTTATATGAAGTTTTATGTGAATAGTTGAGTTAAGTAATGTTATATCTGAATAATGTTACTTACCACAAAGAAATCAAAAAAATGAAGGATTGTTCTGATGTCATTTCATAGTGTTGTGGGAACCAGGTTACATTTTGTAGATAAGTGATTCTGGGTGCCGCACAGTCTGAATACCAATGAGTCCAGTATGTCAAGGCAGCTTACTGAAGTTTATCTTAGAATGATTGATGGACATGAGATACAGACTTGGGGTACAAGGTAATAACATCAAAGAAGGGAGTGCCCACTGATGGTTAACAGATGGCGTTGAAGAAACGTGTAACATGACTTATATAAACTGAGAGGTTTTCTTTGTCTAGTAGTTTGAATGGCAAGAGGCGAAGCACGTGCCTTTTGTTAGACGAACCCGGTACCGAATCTATTAAATATTTGTATGAACTCTCCATCTAAGTGTTAAATATCTTCTTGCATCATGAATACCCGAGAAATGCATCATAACAGTGGCCCAACCAGATCCCGGACTTGAACCGATCGAACATCTCTGGAGAGACCTGAAAATAGCTGTACAGCAACGCTCCCCATCCAACCTGACAAAGCTTGAGAGGATCTGCAGAGAAGAATGGGAGAAACTCCCCAAATACAGGTGTGCCAAGCTTGTAGCGTCATACCCAAGAAGACTTGAGGCTGTAATCGCTGCCAAAGGTGCTTCAACAAAGTATTGAGTAAAGGGTCTGAATATTTATGTAAATGTTTTTTATTTTTAATAAATTAGCAAAACTTTCTAAAAACCTGTTTTTGCTTTGTCATTATGGGGTATTGTGTGTAGATTGTTGAGGGAAAAAAACGATTTAATACATTTTAGAATAAGGCTGTAATGTAACAAAATGTGGAAAAAGTCAAGGTGTCTGAATACTTTCCGAAGGAACTGTATCTGTAGACATACCACCTCCATTTATTGGATCTCCACTCAAAACGAATAGCGGGTGAACAGCATGCTATTCTCATGCTTAAGTTCAAGGTCAGAATATATAGAGAGAAAAGTGCATAAAGGGAGATACGTTCCATTTACGCGTGCTTAACTTGGGTCGGAATCGGGCCCTTCATGAATATGGGTCCAGGAGTAGACTGAACCTTGGTCTGTCTGGAAAACCGGCCCATACTTAGGCTACAGAATGAATTTACTATTGTGGAATGGAGTCCTGTCAATTATATGCACAACACGAAGCTCAGATAATACTACACAATATCATAATGTTTTTGTACAATACATCTTTATTTATTACAACAACAAAAAAGCAAATGTCAGAATGTATACCCATTTGGCAGATTTAATTATACATTCTCTACATCATTAAAGGATCATATTTATTGATCAAAATCCCTATAAGCATCGACGATGAGAGAAATTCACATGCAAAGATGGATAGTAATCAAATATGATATAGCATAATCAAAGTTAAATACAGATATCTGGAAATTGAGTCAACTCGGACAATACAATAAGATGAGACATTTGGTACCGGGCAAAAATTCTCCTCATTCTTTGTTTTGCGGATCACATCATGACAACATGAAATTAGGGACATTTGGTGCAATCCATTTCCTGACAATTTACATTTACATTTTAGTCATTTAGCAGACGCTCTTATCCAGAGCGACTTACAGGAGCAATTAGGGTTAAGTGCCTTGCTCAAGGGCACATCGACAGATTTTTCACCTAGTCGGCTTGGGGATTAGAACCAGCGACCTTTCGGTTACTGGCACAACGCTCTTAACCACTAAGCTACCTGCCGCCCCGTGTGACCTGCCACAATTGTCGGGGGATGGCACCCATGGTCCACTAACACTCCAAAACAGAGTTGAGTAGGAACACTGCATCAGTATACAACACAAATAAAACATACTCATTGGAAAAGATTTGATGGCATATGCCATGTGTCAGTGATTTTGAAAAACCATTGTAGATATGCACAATCTTGGGAGTGCTGGATCGCCCTACAGTACCGCAGTAGTGCGTCAGTGGGATTTTTCCACAATGTGAGTGCTGGTGTGTGTGGGGTCACTTCAGTGTGACTTCACAGCGAGATAGCGCTGCCCTCTCTCAGTGCAGCCAGGAACACGGTTCTTGATTTACACTACGTTTATGTCCCAAATGTCACCCTATTCCATAGAGCTAAGTAGTGCACTACATAGGAACAGGGTGCCGTTTGGGACACATACTGCATTTCTGGGGCCAGCGGCACTGTGCTGTACTGCAGGCTCGGTTGAGCTGGTGCCTGGCGGTTGGCAATGGTTTCCGGCCAAACAATGGCTCACCAACCAAACTACGTCAAAGCAGACCTTGGCACCTCTCCATCGCTCGACTGGTAAACCCTGGAACAGAGCAAGTCTACCAAACCATTAACCTTTGCCCCCCCCAGTACTCAGAGAGCACCCTCCAATCACACTTACAGTTGAAGTCGGAAGTTTACATACACTTAGGTCATTAAAACTTGTTTTTCAACCACGCCACACATTTCTTGTTAACAAACTATAGTTTTGGCAAGTCGGTTAGGACATCTACTTTGTGCATGACAAGTAATTTTTCCAACAATTGTTTACAGATTATTTCACTTATAATTCACTGCATCACAATTCCAGTGGGTCAGAAGTTTACATACACTAAATTGACTGTGCCTTTAAACAGCTTGGAAAATTCCAGAAAATTATGTCATGGCTTTAGAAGCTTCTGATAGGCTAATTTACATCATTTGAGTCAATTGGAGGTGTACCTGTGGATGTATTTCAAGGCCTACCTTCAAACTCAGTGACTCTTTGCTTGACATCATGGGAAAATCAAAAGAAATCAGCCAAGACCTCAGAAAAAATGTGTAGACCTCCACAAGTCTGGTTCATCCTTGGGAGCAATTTCCAAACGCCTGAAGGTACCACGTTCATCTGTACAAACAATAGTACGCAAGCATAAACACCATGGGACTACGCAGCCGTCATACCGCTCAGGAAGGAGATGCATTCTGTTTCTTAGAGATGAACGTACTTTGGTGCGAAAAGTGCAAATCAATCCCAGAACAGCGAAGGACCTTGTGAAGATGCTGGAGGAAACAAAAGTATCTATATCCACAGTTAAACAAGTCTTATATCGGCATAATGTCTTTGGCTAAGGTGTATGGAAACTTCTGACTTCAACTGTGTGTCACAACATGGGTACGTATGCAAAAAGCAAGAATCAAAGCCATCAAAAATAATAATAATAATAATAATGAAACCAATGGAGAGGACCTGCATTGAACTGGCTGTATGATATCAGATAACCCTGCCGTTCATCAATAGTTATTTAAATGATATATTATTAGAAAACCCTGCCGTTCATCAATAGTTAAACTGCAGAGACTTGAATGCATTGGGGTGAGCTGAGCCCATCTCAAGTCTTTCATTAGGAAAGATGGTGAAATGATGGGTTTAATGGAGTAACTCGCCAATGGGGATCCTAACTAACTTAATCCATTCAAAATGGGAACATCGAGACTAATGCCCTTTCACACTAAACCGATCTTAGTGGCTGGAACTGTGCTTGAAAGGCCAGTCAGTGTGAAAAGAAAATACCAGAGCTGGCCAGCACAATAGTGTGGAAAGGCTATTTTTTAAGCAATAATGCACGAGGGGGTGTGGTATATGACCAATGTACCATGGCTAAGGGCTGTTCTTAGGCACGACGCAACGAGGAGGCCATATACCACAAACGCCCCGAGGTGCCTTATTGCTATTATATACTGGTTACCAACGTAATTAGCGCAGTACAAATAAATGTTTTGTCATACCCGGTCTGATATACCACGGCTGTCAGCCAATCAGAATTCAGGGGTCTAACCACACAGTTTATAAAACGCTGTATCCAACAAGCAGTCATCTTAACACGCATCGTCCAAGACACTTGGCCAAGCAGCTTTTGTGGTGAAATACAAAAAGGGTAAATATACACTTGTATACAACATCCACGATTCAAACAAATCGCAGGGTTGTAGACAACACAGCCTTTAAAGGCAACGTTCCTGCGTTCGCTGAGATCGTATTCACGGTAAACGCTGCATGTCAGCCACCAGGGCCTGTATGGTTCTGATCTGGGATCAGGTCTTCCCTATCCATATAATCCTATTCATTATGATCCAAAATACAAAACTGATCCTAGATCAGCAGAAGTCCTACTCTGAGACGCTTTTTGAGGACCCAGAGGTTTAAAAAAAAAGATACAAAACTCTGCTGAGGTATTGCTGCCGATGGTAGTAATAATCTTTACTCTATAACCACTCAGTCAAGGTTGGAAAAAGGCCACCATTTAGTGACTGACCAATCATAATACTATTAGAGCATGGTCATATTCATTAGTGCACACCGTAGCAAAACATTTTGGAATGAAAACGAGTTTCTTATTGGTTCAGGTAGTCCCGCCACTTTTCCTTCCGTCTAGTGTCTAGTGAATACTATTCTTTTTTTTTTTTCACCTGTATTTGGTGGATCAAGGTCGTCCGCCAAATGACAAGAACATTATCAGCTATTTGCATAAGAAAACATTAAATACCTTACATAATGTGTACCAGTGGAGGCTGCTGAGGGGAGGACAGCTCATAATAAATGGCTGGAATGGAGCAAATGGAATGGCATCAAACCATGTGTTTGATGTATTTGATAACATTCCACTGATTCCGCTCCAGCCATTACCACGAGCCCGTCCTCCCCAATTAAGGTACCACCAGCCTCATGTGATGTGTTCATGTGTCCTACATCTGTCTTGCCAGGGCAGATAATGCATAATATAGTGAAGTTGCATACCTTTGTATGTGTGTGTATAGCAGGGTTTCCCAAACTAGGGGCGCTTGGTTCATAGAACCATGGTTAAGTCCGTTTCCTTCCTACAAATGTGGCTCCATCTTTTGAATGGTTTAAACTACAAAATCTTATAACCCCATCACTGAACGATAAGGCTCTTAGGTACACGTACGGTTTCCCTATGCCCACAAGCCATTAGAACCGAGGGGACAAGACCAGGCACTAAATCAGACTGATGATCAACAACAAGGTTCTTTTCTACACAGAAGATCATACATAATTGCCTGATGATCTTCCGAATTTCCTAATACATTTCAGTCACTTCAAACCACATGGTCTTCAGATTGAAATACTGTCAGACTGATTTGTAATAGACTGTCATAGCTCAAATAAAAAAAAAGTTAACATTGTCCATTGATTACATTACTTTTTTTACATGGTGAGTCGTGAGTTTTTTTTTGATATATCAAAATCATAATTCAGTAAACCAAAGATCAATACTTGATGCGAGGGAGAGAATTGATTGAAAGTCCACACAAAATCAAAATCAGCAAAGAGATGAAAAACGTTACAAAAAATAAAACGGTTGTTTCCTTGCATTGAAAAGATCTTACACGTGCCTAAGTGTGTGTAAACTAGTGTCATTCAGGCTATATGCAGTATGAAGGATTTCCCTTGGTCAGCTCCATAGGTCAGTGGAGTGCTGGTTTCTGGGCTCCGATTCAGCCCATCCGTATTATGTGGAGATGTGGAGACGGTGTAATCTCTTGATTGGCTGCTTGGGTTTGTACACAGCACTGCAGCGATAGAAGCTCCTATTGCCCTTTGACCTCTGAGAAATCAACATGGAATGTGAATTATGACGAGGTCTCCGTATTACTTTTCCTACCTGCAAAACAGACAGACAAAAGAAAAAACTCTCAGTATGGTTGGGGGTCAAGAAGTACTTTCTAATTAAGATGACATTGACCTGATCCAGTTATGCTGGTTAGGTAGTAAATCACAAGCTTGGTATGTTTGGTGACTGGTGGGTCACAGACTAACACATTAACATGTTGTCTTAACGCCACCTGACTATACAATGAGTGACCGACCACGGCCAAACTTGTGACCAAATTTTTCAGGATTTGATGTGCTCCTGACCAGTTGAGAGAGGATCTCTCACAGTAACCACCTCACTCCAGTTTGGTGCGTCGGTTCAACTTGGTAAAATGTTCAACTTTATAGCTCTCCTTAATAAAAGGTCCAACTTTATAGCTCAACTTAGTAAAGGTCCAATTTTATAGCTCTACTTAGTAAAAAGGTCAAACTTTATAGCTCTACTTAGTAAAGGTCAAACTTTATAGCTAAACTTAGTAAAGGTCAAACTTTATAGCTAAACTTAGTAAAGGTCAAACTTTCTAGCTCTACTTAGTAAAAAGGTCCAACTTTAGAGCTCTACTTAGTAAACAGGTTCAACTTTAGAGCTCTACTTAGTAAAGGTCAAACTTTAGAGCTCTACTTAGTAAAGGTCAAACTTTAGAGCTCTACTTAGTAAAGGTCAAACTTTAGAGCTCTACTTAGTAAAGGTCAAACTTTAGAGCTCTACTTAGTAAAGGTCCAACTTTCTAGCTCTACTTAGTAAAAAGGTCCAACTTCCTAGCTCTACTTAGTAAAAAGGTTCAACTTTATAGCTCTACTTAGTAAAGGTCCAACTTTATAGCTCTCCTTAAAGGTCCAACTTTATAGCTCTACTTAGTAAAGGTCCACCTTTATAACTCTACTTAGTAAAAAGGTTCAACTTTATAGCTCTCCTTAAAGGTCCAACTTTATAGCTCTCCTTAAAGGTCCAACTTTATAGCTCTCCTTAAAGGTCCAACTTTATAGCTCTCCTTAAAGGTTCAACTTTATAGCTCTACTTAGTAAAAAGGTTCAACTTTATAGCTCTCCTTAATAAAAGGTCCAACTTTATAGCTCAACTTAGTAAAGGTCCAATTTTATAGCTCTACTTAGTAAAAAGGTCAAACTTTATAGCTCTACTTAGTAAAGGTCAAACTTTATAGCTAAACTTAGTAAAGGTCAAACTTTATAGCTAAACTTAGTAAAGGTCAAACTTTCTAGCTCTACTTAGTAAAAAGGTCCAACTTTAGAGCTCTACTTAGTAAACAGGTTCAACTTTAGAGCTCTACTTAGTAAAGGTCAAACTTTAGAGCTCTACTTAGTAAAGGTCAAACTTTAGAGCTCTACTTAGTAAAGGTCAAACTTTAGAGCTCTACTTAGTAAAGGTCAAACTTTAGAGCTCTACTTAGTAAAGGTCCAACTTTCTAGCTCTACTTAGTAAAAGGTCCAACTTCCTAGCTCTACTTAGTAAAAAGGTTCAACTTTATAGCTCTACTTAGTAAAGGTCCAACTTTATAGCTCTCCTTAAAGGTCCAACTTTATAGCTCTACTTAGTAAAGGTCCACCTTTATAACTCTACTTAGTAAAAAGGTTCAACTTTATAGCTCTCCTTAAAGGTCCAACTTTATAGCTCTCCTTAAAGGTCCAACTTTATAGCTCTCCTTAAAGGTCCAACTTTATAGCTCTCCTTAAAGGTTCAACTTTATAGCTCTACTTAGTAAAAAGGTTCAACTTTATAGCTCTACTTAGTAAAAAGGTCCAACTTTATAGCTCTACTTAGTAAAGGTTAAACTTTATAGCTCTACTTAGTAAAGGTAAAACTTTATAGCTCTACTTAGTAAAGGTTAAACGTTATAGCTCTACTTAGTAAAGGTAAAACTTTATAGCTCTACTTAAAGGTTAAACTTTATAGCTCTACTTAGTAAAGGTCAAACTTTATAGCTAACATAGTTCATAGACTGCACCAATCACCCATCTGTCAAATATTACCATGGTGATAGTGGACACTCAATTCAGTAGAAAGGGTATTAAGTAAGTATTATGCATATATAACAGCGGTGTCGTCAGGCCCACTTTTATGAACCAATAGAGGTACATTCTAATTACAAGAAGAGTGCCAGTCCACATGAACATAACCTCAATGGTTTCATTGTTTATTTCAGCCAGGTGGTTCATTTATCATTTTAATGAACCCTTATTTTACAAGGCAAGTTGACTGAGAACAATGACCTGGGGAGGAGCAGCAGCAGAGAGGAGATGGAAATAATCTGTTTAGCTACATATCCTCTACCAATGCTCCACTGGAGTGACATTCAGCAAACAAAGTGGGCCTTCAGACCGGTAACCACAGAGCCGTGTTCATTTGGGCACACCGCTACAAAACATATTGCAACCAAAAAAAAAAAAAAAAATGAGGGGTTTCTTATCGGACAACTTAAGGTAGTCCCTCCCTGTTTCAGGAAGTGTTCTTCTGTATGGTGCCTAATGAACAGGACCCAGGGCTTAGTACAGCTGCTGTATCAGATAGGCTTGAGGCGGGTCTTACACGTCCAGAGAAGAGTGATGTTGTGCAGGGAGCCACCAGAGGAGAAGAAGGCCCAGACAGCCATCAGCAGCATGATGGCGTAGACCGGGGGAACGCTGCCCACGTAGAACGGGTTCAACAGAGACTGGCACCGAGAAAAGAGAGATATCATGAAAACCAGAGACACCAGATTCAAGAAATCAGGGCTGTGTTCACTACGGAACACTGTAGCAAAACTTTTTTGCAATGTCAAATTAAAACCTGTTCGTATTTGAGAGTTCACTAGGTTTTAAAAACGTTTTCTCCCTACTGAGCATGACCCAGATTATTAGCTAAGCACCAAACGCATGTCTAGTATGAGCAGAGGTTATACACATAGTGTGGGAAATTATTAATAAAAAGCTAAATGTACTGCTTTTTAAGAAAAACAAATATTCATGCATATTTTATGAACGCAGACGCCACACTCAGGATGATAAAACAGAATCATAAGTCACAATTTATTCAGAAGTTATTCATTAACCATTTTTCTGTCTTTGACGTGGTCAAATGGCCTGGACTGTAATATTTCCCACATAGCACGCCAGGGACTTATTTTATAATTATTCTGACGCAATTACAAGTGTGTCTGCCAACAAGTGTACTAAGCATGACATGACAAACCATTTTGATTGGAGCCCCAGACCACATTCATCACATTAGGTAGTAGCAGCATTAATACAATGAGCTCTGTAACCCTTGGTAAACGACAGCCTTCGGTGCCTGCAGTAGAATCAGTGAAGGGTGAAGTTGCCCCCTTAGACACTGATCTTGGGTCAGTTTCGCCACTAATGGTTAGGATTGGGGGGGAGGGGAAGCGGATCCTAAATCTGGAAAACTTCCCCCTGGATGAGTAGAATCCCTTATAGAGGGAGAACAGAACATTCCTGTGCAGTGTCCTGGAAAGATGTCCAGGCTCAGGTTCTCTGGTCAAGGAGAAGGGCCCCCCCCCCATTGCCCAACACGAAGTGTCTACAACCCAAATGGCACTCTGTTCCCTACCTATATAGTGCACTACTTTTGACCAGGGCCCTTGTAAAAAAAAGTAGTGCACTATATAGGGAATAGGGTGCCATTTGGGACGCATACAGCGCCTTCCATACAGCCATGAAACGCAACAAAGTAAGCAGCATGTATATAATGAGTTACCGTCTTTCTGTGACCCTATGGACAGAATACAGTGCTGGGTTTTTTTTTGTGAGACTGGAGATTGTTCATCTACAACATGGGCCCCAGTTTAAATTTGACGAGTCATCTAAAATGTAGTGTCAACCTCTAGAAATATGAATTGCCAGTGAGCGGTGACAAAGTTAACGGTCTAATTAATCATATAAAGGTGTTGACTACAAACAGAATTAGGATTCATGAGGAACCCATTCAACAAATTCTGAAATAAATAAAGACAAACATCATAACTTTAACTCATTTAGTCTTCAGTTGTATTTTTTTTGATAATCGCTTCAAAATGGACAATACAGTCAGGTATAGAGTTGTTAAATATAAGCTAACAACTCCCTCCTGTGACTGATTCATGCTAGTGCAACTCTGTCATGATGGCATGGGTGTGGGCGCGTCTATAGACGGGTTGTCTGACAACTTCACGAAAATGACGTGCGGCACTTCGATGGGGCTGGAAGCCTTGGCTTGTTATGATTCTGAACGGTCAGATCGCTAGCAATAATGACAAGAAGCTGCCATGTGGGGAATCGTAGGTGGCTCGTTTCAGCTAGTTGTATCTTGTTCTTGATACCATGTTTTGAGTTGTTTTGACTGATTTCACGTCAATGCTAATATGGCTCAAATTCGCTAGCTAGCTAACCAACAACACTAACAATGTATTTGAGAGAACAAGTGCTCATTGAGAAAATGTATTTATGTTTGGAGACCAAATATAGTTGACATGTTGTCAACAATCTAAGGCAACCTAGTCTGTTTTGCCCCATAGTTGCGCACGCATCGTTTTTTTTTGTGCTAAAAAAACAACCGTGTGTGTGTGTGTGTACACTCACCAGGCTGGTGACCATCAGGTGGAGACAGAGCACCACAGCGATCACCCACCATCTCTTCCTCTCACAGCCCTCAAAGAACACCACGCCCCAGAAGGTGTGGAGCAGCGTCAGCGCCAGGGTCATCAGGGCTACAGGGGGGCAAAGGTCAAAGAGACGTCACCACACACACACTGATACAGTTACAAGTGCAATATTTCAAATGTTCAAAAGTTATTCTATACTTGTCTATTTATTAAAAGCACACATTGATTGCAAAGTAATACAAGGTTTGGGTGTGGACAGTATACAGCAAGTAGATAGATTATGAGTGACTTCCACAGGAATATAAAGGCTGCCACAGACAGACCAGTGATCGTGCAGACAGTGGCAAGTCAAATTCAAGGACTCCAAGTACTTTTTCCAAGCACTAATATTTATTTTCAAGGACCATCAATTTGTAATAGTTTCTATTAAGCAATTGCTTCTAGTCACCACCAGAAAGCAGTGTATCACACCACAACTGCATAAAAAAATATATTAAGAAAATGTACCTTTAAGTTCTACTCAATAATACGTGTTTCACTACTTATTTATATACAGATGAGTAGTAAGTCAGTACTGATGGTGTAATTTGAGTAGTGATGAGCAGAGTTTTGGGACATGCCTACTGGTGAACACACATTTCCTATTCGCATTACTACACAATTCCAATTAATGACTGTATTGTATTTTTTATTGGGCATTTACTACTTAATAGCTACGACTGGCAGCTTTTCTGTCGCCGGTCGGGAGAAGGGCGGGTGGGCTGTGTGAGCTGTGTGAGGAAAACTGCACATGAACGGCCACCAGAATGGCAGGAGCACGGCTGCCGCTTGATAAAGCGGAATATCGCGGGCGCAGTGATAAAAAAAAGGTGAGTAAACTAAACTGAACAAAAATATCAAACGCAACATGTAAAGTGTTGGTCCCATGTTTCATGAGCTGAAATAAATTATCCCAGAAACTTTCCATACGCACAAAATGCAAGATTGAATCTACATTTGTATTTTAGCTACCGGCGCCTAATCAGTAAGTTCTGTACATGCCTGGCTGAGTGGCAGTGTAAGTGGAATGAGCATGCTTGCCTGACAACCAGAGTGCGAAACACGTGAGGAAATAAAACTCGGAAATCTGCCTGGAAATTAATTCGTAAAACCAATACATTTTTCTAATATTTTTCATATTAACATATGATCATTTTCTGTTCTCCTCATTTTTTATTAAAGTACATTTGAAGTACCAACTTGAGAAAATGTCTGATTTTGAAGGTATTCCAGTACTTTTTCAGTGTGCCAAATTCAAGTACTTTAAGCACCTTGTGCGAACCCTGACAGACGGACAGACACACACCTGAGGTGATGAAGTAGTACTGAGAGTCTCCAAACAGGCCCACTGTCCCTGGGCCCAGAGAGTCAGAGAGGGTGTTGATCATGGAGAAGGCTCCGCTCATGATGCCAAAGCCCAGTCCAGACACTGTAGAGATAGACAAACAGTCAACTGCTAGGCCTACATAGTCAACATCCTCACAGTCAACTGCTAGGCCTACATAGTCAACATCACTACAGTCAACATCACTACAGTCAACATCACTACAGTCAACTACTAGGCCTACATAGTCAACATCAGCACAGTCAACTGCTAGGCCTACATAGTCAACATCACAGTCAATGACTTGACATGCAGTATATAATTAAAATTATTTGACAATTTTTATGACATTTTCATCAAGTTGTCGATCTAGAGCTTTTAGAGTTTCTTGCAGGATTAAATCTTCCTATTCTGGAAAAAATAAATACATTCTCAATGTTGATGACTAAAATGCTTAAAATCATATCTAAAACCACACCGACAATAATGTTCACTACAGTAAGCTCCAACTGACATTTCACCTCAGCGGTGTCTTGCAGGTCTCAAAGTGATTGCACATCAACAGGGCATATACAGGCTTAGGTAGGTTTTATTGTGCTAACAACACAAAGATCTGATTAGAGAAGAGACATTTAAAATCTTACACTGACTCACTTTATGCCTCAATGCCAAAGTACATGTCCATAAATACTGGCCATTGCCATTTCCTTAGAAAGTCTGCCCTAAAAGTAACCATATTAGCTGTTCAGTTAAAGAACCACACAGATAATAATATAATAATATGCCATTTAGCAGACGCTTTTATCCAAAGCGACTTACAGTCATGTGTGCATAAATTTTTACGTATGGGTGGTCCCAGGGATCGAACCCACTACCCTGGCGTTACAAGCGCCATGCTCTACCAATTGAGCTACAGAGGACCACCTATGTGCATGAAATGAAAGGACAAATACTTAATATTGTGGTTTAATTGAGTTTAGTATGGTCATGAAGCTTTGCCTGGGTTCACCTGGCAACAGGCACAGTAGTAGAGGGTCAGATTAGTTCAGTGCTCTCACTGTTGAGCACCAGCCAGAGGATTAGTCAAATTCATATCACCTAACATTCCGAGGACAATGATAGGCTACATGCGCTTCCACATCATATCTGATTGGCCCACAGTGGTAATACAACTCTGAACTGTCCACATAAAGAGGATATGTTCTTAAATCAAGTAAAAGGTAAGATGATAGCTCTGTATCTATACACAATCTGTCACATATATTTAAATCAGTTAATGAAGTAATTAATATGTTAAATAAAATACAAGTAAAGTAAAGATGATGGTATACCATAGGCCATTTCTCGGACTGAAAGGGGTGGGCCGTCTTCTTCACTGATGGCTGCCAGTCCTTCATTTGCCTTCCTGATGATACAGTGGAAAGAAGATGTTAATAGCAATAACACAGTGGAAACTTTATCACAAAATATCAGTGTTTTTGTGTTCTGAAAAAGTAGCAACGTAGCCTACTTGTACTGATTAGTATTTACTTTGTAGTCAGAGATGGCCAAGTATGGCGCCTCGCCTCCAACTCCGATAAAACATTGCAGATTTATACTTCAGTCCTGCATGTTGGAACTCAAAGCCTAAGATTTTCACACTACCCTGCAATCACACCTGCAACCCTGTACATGTGACTGTTCAACACTGAATCTGAGAATTCTCCCTTTAGAAGTCACACTGTACAGGATTGATGACAAACCCATAACTTTAGATGCTGTAAAATGGCAAAGATGCTAACATGTATAATGCACTACAGCTTCCTCATCCCTGGTCACGCAAAGCGTAGCAAAACAAAAATAAGTGTTTATTGGACAAATTCAAGTAAGTCCCTCCCCGTTTCAGCCTGTTTGCTTCCTAGTGAATACTCCCCTGGTTGTACATTAACTAGGGACATTGATACTTGTGCAGGCCTGTTAAGTCATAGTGATGGGGCAAAAAATCTATACTGTTACATATCACAATATTATTTTGGGGGGTGATATTATATCAATATTTGACTCCAAGTAGCTAACGCTGCTGTAGGTAGCATTAGCTAGCGCTATTCGGTTGTACCGGCACCAAAATGCCAGTATTTTTCATCCTATCGCTTGTTCTCCATCTTTTTAAATAACTAGCCAACATGTTTTCAACACTTATTTCCATGTCGGATCAAAACTAATTTGCTCATGCTCTCTCGTCTCTCTGCAGCAGACTTATAGTGAGCAGCTGAATCAAGAAAAGACCGAGGTACTTATTGTTGGAGCCAAAGCACAGAGAGAATCTGTCCGCACATTTGAATTAACGGGCAATAAAGATAAAAACACCAGGTAAAAAAACCTATAGATTCTGAACTCAATATCGAATCACACATTAGGAATGTGAACAAAATAGCTTTTTACCACCTGAGGAACATTGCCAAGTTGTGGCCGTTTCTCTCTCAGGCTGATACAGAGAGACTCATCCATGCTTTTATTACAAGCAGGCTTGACTACTGTAATGTTCTCCTGTCTGGTCTACCTAAGAAAGCCATTGGTCAACTGCTAAACATAGAGAATGCAGCAGCACGGGTACTGACCAAGACCAGACGGAGAGCACACATTACACCGGTTTTAAGGTCTCTGCACTGGTTGCCTGTGAGTTTTAGAATTAATTTTAAGATTATTTAAGATTCCACGATTGTGCACCTCAATACATGTCAGACATGGTTTTAAGTTGTGTACCCAGTAGGTCCCTCACGTCCTCTGGCACAGGCCTTTTAATTATCCCAAAGCCTAGGACCAAGAGGCATGGAGAGGCAGCCTTTAGTTACTATGCCCCCAGCCTCTGGAATAGCCTGCCAGAGAACGTAATAGCCCTGCAGCCCCCAGTATCACTCCTACTCCCCAGGAGCTATCATTTGTTGACTTCTGTAACCGTAAAAGTCTTGGTTTTCTGCACATAAATATCAGAAGCCTCCTTCCTAAGTTTGAGTTATTCACTGCGTTAGCACACTCCGCCAACCCTGATGTTCTAGCAGTGTCTGAATCCTGGCTTAGGAAGGCCACCAAAAATTCTGAAATTTCCATCCCCAACTATAACATTTTCCGTCTAGATAGAACTGCCAAAGGGGGTGGAGTTGCAATCTACTGTAGAGATAGCCTGCAGAGCTCCATCATACTATCCAGGTCTGTGCCCAAACAGTTCGAGCTTCTACTTCTAAAAATCCACCTTTCCAGAAATAAATCTCTCACTGTTGCCGCTTGCTACAGACCCCCCTCAGCCCCCAGCTGTGCCCTGGACACCATATGTGAATTGATTGCCCCCCATCTATCCTCAGAGTTCATAGTGCTTGGTGACCTAAATTGGGATATGCTTAACACCCCGGCCATCCTACAATCTAAACTAGATGCCCTCAATCTCACACAAATTATCAACGAACCTACCAGGTACAACCCTAAATCCGTAAACATGGGTACCCTCATAGATATCATCCTGACTAACTTACCCTCTAAATACACCTCCGCTGTCTTCAACCAGGATCTCAGCGATCACTGCCTTATTGCCTGCGTCCGTAACGGGTCCGCGGTCAAACGACCACCCCTCATCACTGTCAAACGCTCCCAAAAACACTTCAGCGAGCAGGCCTTCCTAATTGACCTGGCCCAGGTATCCTGGATGGATATAGATCTCATTCCGTCAGTAGAGGATGCCTGGTTGTTCTTTAAAAGTAATTTCCTCTCAATCTTAAATAGACATGCCCCATTCAAAAAATACAGAACTAAGAACAGATATAGCCCCTGGTTCTCCTCAGACTTGACTGCCCTTGACCAGCACAAAAACATCCTGTGGCCTACTGCATTAGCATCAAATAGCCCCCGCGATATGCAACTTTTCAGGGAAGTTAGGAACCAATATACACAAGCAGTTAGGAAAGCAAAGGCTAACTTTTTCAAACAGAAATTTGTATCCTGTAGCACTAACTCCAAAAAGTTTTGGGACACTGTAAAGTCCATGGAAAATAAGAGCACTTCCTCCCAGCTGCCCACTGCACTGAGGCTAGGAAACACTATCACCACCGATAAATCTACAATAATCGAGAATTTCAACAAGCATTTTGCTACGGCTGGCCATGCTTTCCACCTGGCTACCACTACCCCGGCCACCAGCTCTGCACCCTCCGCTGCAACTTGCCCATGCCCCCCCGCTTCTCCTTCACACAAATCCAGACAGCTGATGTTCTAAAAGAGCTGCAAAATCTGGACCCCTACAAATCATCTGGGCTAGACAATCTGGACCCTTTCTTTCTAAAACTAGCCGCCGAAATTGTCGCAACCCCTATTACTAGCCTGTTCAACCTCTCTTTCGTAACGTCTGAGATCCCCAGAGATTGGAAAGCTGCCGCGGTCATCCCCCTCTTCAAATGGGGTGACACTCTAGATCCAAACTGTTACAGACCCATATCCATCCTGCCCTGCCTTTCAAAAGTTTTTGAAAGCCAAGTCAACAAACAGATCACCGACCATTTCGAATCTCACCGTACCTTCTCCGCTATGCAATCCGGTTTCCGAGCTGGTCATGGGTGCACTTCAGCCACGCTCAAGGTCCTAAACGATATTATAACCGCGATCGATAATAGACAGTACTGTGCAGCCATTTTCATTGACCTGGCCAAGGCTTTCGACTCTGTCAACCACCGCATTCTTATTGGCAGACTAAATAGCCTTGGTTTCTCAAATGACTGCCTCGCCTGGTTCACCAACTACTTCTCAGATAGAGTTCAATGTGTCAAATCGGAGGGCCTGTTGTCTGGACCTATGGCAGTCTCTATGGGGGTGCCACAGGGTTCAATTCTTGGGCCAACTCTTTTCTCTGTGTATATCAATGACGTCGCTCTTGCTGCTGGTGACTCTCAGATCCACCTCTACGCAGACGACACCATTTTGTATACATCTGGCCCTTCATTGGACACTGTGTTAACAAACCTCCAAACGAGCTTCAATTCCATACAACACTCCTTCAGTAGCCTCCAACTGCTCTTAAACACTAGTAAAACTAAATGCATGCTCTTCAACCGAACGCTGCTTGCACCCGCCCACCCGACTAGAATCACTACTCTAGACGGGTCTGACGTAGAGTATGTGGACAACTACAAATATCTAGGTGTCTGGTTAGACTGTAAACTCTCCTTCCAGACTCACATTAAGAATCTCCAATCCAAAGTTAAATCTAGAATCGGTTTCCTATTTCGCAACAAAGCCTCCTTCACTCATGCTGCCAAACATGCCCTCGTAAAACTGACTATCCTACCGATCCTTGACTTCGGCGATGTCATTTACAAAATAGCCTCCAACACTCTACTCAGCAAATTGGATGTTGTCTATCACAGTGCCATCCGTTTTGTCTCCAAAGCCCCATATAATACCCACCACTGTGACCTGTACGCTCTTGTTGGCTGGTCCTCACTACATATTCGTCGCCAAACCCACTGGCTCCAGGCCATCTATAAATCACTGCTAGGCAAATCCCCGCCTTATCTTAGCTCATTGGTCACCATAGCAACACCCACCCGTAGTCTGCGCTCCAGCGGGTATATCTCACTGGTCATCCCCAAAGCCAACACCTCCTTTGGCCGCAATTCCCTCCAGTTCTCTGCTGCCAATGACTGGAACAAATTGCAAAAATCTCTGAAGCTGGAGACACTTATCTCCCTCACTAACTTTAAGCATCAGTTGTCAGAGCAGCTTACCGATCACTGCACCTGTACACAGCCCATCTGAAATTAGCCCGCCCAACTACCTCATCCCTATATTGTTATTTATTTTGCTCATTTGTACCCCAGTATCTCTATTTGCACATCATCTCTTGCACATCATTCCAGTGTTAATACTAAATTGTAATTATTTTGCACTATAGCCTATTTTATTGCCTTACCTCCATAACTTGCTAAATTTGCACACTGTATATTATATGTATTTATGTTGTATTTTTGACTTTGTTTTGTTTTACCCCATATGTAACTCTGTGTTGTTGTTTTTATCGCACTGCTTTGCTTTATCTTGGCCAGGTCGCAGTTGTAAATGAGAACTTGTTCTCAACTGGTTTACCTGGTTAAATAAAGGTGAAATAAAAAAAAAATAAAAAAAAGTAAGGGGGGCCGAAACTGTGGACATTTTTAAAAGAGATCTTAAAAACACACATTTTTAGCTTTACCTTTCCTTAGGGTGCTTTTTAGTCGTTCAGTTTTTTTTTTTTTTTTTTTTAATCCTCGTGTTTGTTGTGTAGTAAATATTTCCGTTTTTATTTTAGTTCACACACACACACAGACAGAGACAGACAGAGACAGACAGAGACACAGACAGCATGATAAAGACAGCAAGAGAATGAGATGTGTGTGTGTGTGTGTGTGTGTGTACTGACCTGAGCAGCCTGTAGTACGCGAAGCGGAACACCTCCTGCAGTATGACCGAGAACAAGCAGCCAAATATGAGCAAGTCTTTCTGCAGGGTCAGGTCCTGGGCATTGGTGGCCTTTGTGGCTATGAACCACACCAGAGAGGACAGCAGTAAGGACACCAGCCAGAAGAAGGCCCTGGAGAGAGAAAGAGAAACAGTTGCCATTGTTGATGCAATGAAGCACACCAGTGAACATTTCACTAACTAGCTTCCAAAAACGTATCATGGCAAATTTAACATACTTTTTTCAAAAGAGTGTTTATGTACTTATGGATGTAATTATAGGGTTAATAATTAGGGAAACATTTAGGTGACCATTATTCTTATCGCAAATTACTACAGCAAATGGCCCTTGATCAATGCACTACACAATTTCGAAATTCCTTTTTTTTTTTTTTATCAGTTTGGAACCACTGATCTAGGTCTATTATTATTTGTCAAACAAACTTTAAATACCAAATCCACAAGTTGTCAACAACATAATAGCTTACCCTGCAATTAGAATGATGACTCGCAATGGGTCTTTGGCGATAGTGAAAATAAAAAGGGAAAACGCTGGCCCAAACGCAATGAAAGCACAACCAAAAAACACTGCAGCAGTCATTACAACTATCTTAACTTGGCTAGCCCCTTAAAATATTTAGCAAGGTAACGTTGGCAGATTAATAACGTGGTGAAAGGATAATTATCGTAACAATTAACAAACCATAGAGCTAGTTAGTCTCTTGACAATGTAAGTTATATCAGCAAGTTTGTTTCAAAATAGCGGGCTATCTATTTTTCTAGCTAAAGGTACCGTTAACGTTAGCTATCCGTGCAGAAGATAAACTTAATACCGATATCCATTGCTATCTAGCAATACATTTACTATAATTTAGTTGTATTTTCTTTCGCATAAATCTTGAAGAAGTAGCTATATTTCCTTTCGTTCAGCGCTTTTATTGATCTAAATGTTCTCTTTTCCTAGCTAAGCTTTTTGTTTGTCCAATTTTGTACTTCCGTGTTTGATCATTTGCAACCACGTGACCTTTTGGCCAGTGCCGGCGTTGGAATACGACAAATATCATCCTATTTTAATTTTATATTTTACTGTTCTTCGACGAGGCATTGTAGAAGTGGCAGCAACAACTTCAATTGGGAGTTCAACTTACATTTTAAATATTAAAATTGTGAACACTAACTAAATCACAATAACCAAACACAATCATTAAAATACATCAATAAAATACATGTTCATCATAAGCTATCAAGCAGGCTGGGATGGTGCTGCAAAGGAAACGCTCAGTCCTGCAGTGTATCAGATTCAATTTAGGTGAGTGGGTCTGGTGTAGACTAACATACGATAATTGTGGCGTGAGCATATGGCAGTAGGGCTCGGATTGTAGTAGAGAACTTGTAAAAGGACTTTGGGGAGACATTCCCTTTAAGGAATACCTGGGATAGGATAAAGTAATCCTTCTACCCCCCCTTACCCCAACCCAAACCAAACCAAACCCCAACCCAAAAACATTGTGAAGTGGTGATCCCACTGGCTATAAGGTGAATGCACCTATTTGTAAGTCGCTCTGGATAAGAGCGTCTGCTAAATGACGTAAATGTAAATGTGGAGTGATAAGAGATCCATGGATCTAAGTAGAAGGTGTAGTCCGTGCCCACGATGACGCATAGTGCTCATCTGGATCCCCGTCGATGGTGTCTGGTTGAATGATTGTTTGTCCCGCATGCTACACTGGGAAAAGGAGGAACTAGACTTCGGTTGGCCTCTTTATAGATCTCTACCTGTTCTACTTGTGTTGAACATCTTAGATTTCTATGGATGTATATTCCTAGGATCTTGATAACCTGTAGGCTACCCTCTGTGTTGTTATTTGACAGGGGTCGTAGTACACGTGGAGTACTTTAGACTTCCTTAAACATCAGTTAATTTGTAGGTTTCCTATGTCATAGGGGAAGTGGGAAAATCAACACCAAACCGGGAGGGGGCAGAGGTAAGCGTTGCGTTTTGGGACCGATTCCCTGATTCAATGGACCCCCAGCCCCAGCATAACAGCGAATGCCTGTTTTATCTCAAAAACACTGTTTGTAGAACGGTACCATCCACTCAGTAATGAGTGGTGAGAAATGCATTTGACACCCACATAAACTGAGACTCTCCTCTCAACAGTTACAACAGTAATTGCATTACAATCATTGTTTTTCTGGCGATTGCGTTTGGAAATGTTGCGCAACCGTGTGCTTGGGTTTACCAGAACACATCCATGCTTGGCCTATATCTCTTAGAAAACTGAAACTGCAAAGGTCATAGGTGATGGTGGAAGCGGAAGCACTGTTTGAGTTGGATGGCGCGTTGAGGAAAGTTAATGGAAATTAGTGGAAAACTGTAACATTGGTGAATGGAGCAAAACAGGCTAAGGTTGTTCATGAAGATAGGCCTCGATCTTATAATGCCTCGTTCCGTGTTGGAATGGGTTTCATGGATAAGGATGTGTTTTTGGGAGATCCATTTGCGGTCAAGGAGATGGTGGAGGACGCACTGGGAAAGGTGGAGTCAATGAAAGTGACCAGGACCCGGTTTCCCAAAAGCATCTTATAGCTAAATTCATCGTTAGAACCTTCGTAGTTGCATCATTAAATCTCTGAGCTGTTTCCCAAAACCAATGATAATGAAATACACTTCATGTTCAATCGAGTTGTGTTTTGCTACTTGTAGGCTACTGTCTGTAATTTGTCTCAATATATTTCATGATGTGTAGCCTAACGTGCACAATGATGTGCCAAATCTGTGATTTAGTGAATCTTTCATGGGTAAACATTAGAATAAGCCCTCTCAATATTTGCAGCCATAGGTGGTAATATCTCTCTAGGAGCTGATCCGTCTTCAGTATTGTGAAATAATTATAAAGATTTTAATGGAGAAAGCTTATCCAAAAGCAGCCCTCCCTTTCTTTCGATCCTATCAGTGTCGACACATGCTCAAACGATGCACTTAGCGATCGTTCGCTCTGTTTGTTTTGGGGAAAGCATTTTACATCTTCGGCCATTGTAGGAACCCTTACGAAAAAAGGAGTGCAGTAGAACTGCAGTATGCCGCAAATACTGCGTCCAAAATAACAGTTTTTTTTTCTTCAAATCAAATCAAATTGTATTTGTCACATGCTCCGAATACAACAGGTGTAGACCTTACAGTGAAATGCTTACTTACAAGAACTTAACCAACAATACAGTTTTAAAGAAAAATAAGTGTTAAGTAAACAATAGATACAAAATAAAAGCAGTAAAATAACAGTAAAAATGGATTACAGCATTACCCCGAAAATGGAGGAGGCTGGTGGCAGTGGGAGGAGGTAGGGAACTGCCCAATATAAAGGATCAAAACTGGCGGAGGAATAAAAAATAGCATAAATCGGAAAGTATACCAGTTTCATTTGAAGACCAGGATGTTGACAGCTGTGCCATACAGATTTTGGGGCATAAAATCATCGCATCTCTGCAGATTTTGTTGTGAGGATACAGAATCAATAGACCATTTGTTTTGGTATTGCCCTCAGGTAGCCAGTTTCTGGTCTCCGGTTCAGGAATGGCTGAAAATGGATGGAGGGGCAGCTCTTGGGGAACTGTGGGGGGGATCTTGGAGAGCTGGTGGCCTGGCGGTTGGGAGCTTGGGCCGGTGGCTGATGGGTTGCTGGTTCGGGTCCCCGTTTTTGACCTTATGGGAGATCTGTCGACGTGCCCTTGAGCAGGGCGTTGACCCTGGTTGCTTCTGTGGGTCGCTCTGGATGGGAATCTGTTAGACGACTAATGTGGTGTAGATGTTGAGCAGCTTCACTGCAAGTAGATTGTATGTTTTAAATATTTAAAACAAACAAAAAAATACATTCAAAAAAACAATAACAGTCATAACAGTAGCGAGGCTATATACAGAGTCAATGTGCGGGGGCACCGGTTAGTCGAGGTAATTTACGTAATATGTACATGTAGGTATAGTTAATGTGACTATGCAGTAATTTTGCAGTGTAACTGCAGTTCAACTGCAGTACACTGCAGTTATTCTGCAATTACTGCGTCCAAAATACCACAGTCGACTTTTACTGCAGTTTTCAAAACTGCAATCTTTTTTTGTAAGGGAAAGATGCATCATTAAAACACCCATAAGCCTAAATTCCATCGCTATCGGGGAACCGGCCCCAGGAGTAGTATGGTGTTGATGTGGTATGTTGTTGATTTATTGTATGTCAGAAGAACAAAAGGAAAGTGTTTCTTGGGAGAATTTAAGAATATAATATATTATAATATATTCTTAGCGGAATATAATGTAGAAAGCTTAGATTTTCTGAACAGGGCACCGGTAACAAGGTGTCGTCTCTGGTGTCGCGGTGAAAATTGAGGCTGAACATCTAAAGCACCACATACCAGGAGTAGTGGATGTACGTCGATTGAACCGTATGGTGAATGGAAGGAAGGAGGAAAGCCTATAGGATGCTATTGCTATTGGATGAAGAACATCCTCCGACACATGTAAAGCTGGGGTATATGAGATACGCAGTGAGGGCTTATGTGAACAGACCGTTGCAGTGTCTTAAATGTAAAAAGACGGAGTATATATGTTGTGTAAGAGTCAGTGGATACACAGTGCTGCTAACAAACAAATGGAAGAAACTTGATTGTGAATGTAGCAAAAAGGTTTTGGGATCTCCAGGACTTTACGGCTGAAACATTGCAGGGAACACTGTCCGAAGACGAGCTTCCATCTCAGGCCCCAGAGCCTGTAGGGATCGGAGTTAACATTTAAATCTCACTAAAGGAGTACATTGATATTTTTTATTATTTTTCTTCCCCAGTTTTCACCCCACACAGTAGGTGGCGGCATGCACCTCTAACGTATGCTCTGCAGACCGCCATACTATCAAAGAAGAAGAAGAACTGCAAAGGTCCTCCCCTCATACACGTGATACAGGAAGTAAAAGTCAGTGAAGCCATTTCAAATGTAGCTAATGTTCAGGCCTCTGCTGTTTATTTGCTGTTCTGTTCAACAAGGACAACATACAGGACAGGACCTATTTCTCATTACTAGATTAATGTCAACATTTCAGAGCAGATACTGAAGGAGATAAGGAAAGCCCCCTCAACTTTAGTGCTCATTTAATAAGGGTAAAAGTACATTGCTTCTTAGGCTATTACAGGCCATTATAGAGAAACAAGTTTGACAGATTCAGAAAAATGGCTTGCGAATCGTCTCTCCCAGAGGAGGATCTCTCCTGTCCTGTGTGCTGTGACATCTTCAAGGATCCCGTTCTCTTGTCTTGTAGCCACAGCTTCTGTAAAGCCTGTCTGCAGGAATTCTGGAAAGAGAAAGAATGGCAGGAGTGTCCAGTTTGCAGGAGAAGATCGTCAAGGTCTGAGCCTCCCAATAACCGGGCTCTTAAGAACCTGTGTGAGGCCTTCTTACAGGAGAGGCGTCAGAGAGCTTCAGCAGGGCCTCAGGTGCTCTGCAGTCTGCATGGAGAGAAACTCAAGCTCTTCTGTCTGGAGGATAAACAGCCTATCTGTGTGGTGTGTCGCGATTCAAGGAAACATAAAAAGCATGACTGCATCCCCATAGATGAAGCTGTACAGGAACACAAGGTAGAGTAAAACAATGATTTTGTTAAGTCAGAGCGTAATGCGGAAAGTTAACAATAATTTCAACTTCACTGAAAGTGAAAAACACAATAGGCATACAAGTACATTTTTTTGCTGACAATATACATTTATGAACTTCATTTTCGTGAGAGTAGGTATGTGATCTGGAGTTTTAAATTTGTAACAAAGTGACTATCCCTCAGCATTTTTTATTCAGTCTTAACTGGAATAAGTGTGCGATATGGTATTGGACAACAACCTAGTGTTTAATTCCAGGAGGAACTCAAGCCTACCCTGAAGTCCTTACAGGAGAAACTGGAAGTCTTTAAGAAAGTCAAACTCACTTGTGATGAAACAGCACAGCATATCAAGGTGAGATGCTGAGAGATGTAACACAACTGTACAGAGTTGACTGTTCATCCGTATTACAATGATCGAGGTAGTATTTTTTTTACTTCAGAGTTCTGGCTCTCTGTCTCTCCAGAGCCAGGCTGAGGACACAGAGATAAAGATTAAGCAGGGGTTTGAGCAGGTTCACCAGTTTCTACGAGAGGAGGAGGAGGCCAAGATAGCTGCCCTGAGGGAGGAAGAGGAGCAGAAGAGTCAGACGATGAAGGCGAAGATTGAAGAGATGAGCGGACAGATATCATCACTTTCAGACACAATCAAAGCCATAGAGAAAGAGCTGGAAGCTGAAGACATCTCATTCCTGCAGGTACAGATGTCTGTACCCATAATCATTGAATATTATTAAAGCTGTATTCCAGAATGAAGACTGATTGATCATTTCATTAATATCATCGATAACTAAGCTGCTCTTTTGTTACTTTGCAGAACTACAATGCCACAGTGAAAAGGTAAGTGATCTGCCTCCTGTCTCTCTCTTCTCTGTGGTTCTGAACCCAACCCCACAGCAGCACTGACTCCTAAATGTTCTTCAGAACCCAGTGCCCACTGCCTGATCCAGAGAGGGTTTCAGGAGCGCTGATCGATGAAGCAAAACACCTGGGCAACCTCAAGTTCAGAATCTGGGAGAAGATGCAGGAGATTGTTCAATACAGTGAGTTATATTTATTCCAAATAGATTCAATGATCTCTTGACATGTAGGCATAACGCATCATTTATTTTGTTCTCTGGTCAGTTTTGATGTGGTGTCTCTGTTTGATGTGGTGTCTCTGTTTGATGTGGTGTCTCTGTTTGATGTGGTATATCTGTTTGATGTGGTGTCTCTGTTTGATGTGGTGTCTCTCTCTCTCTCTCTCTTCAGCTCCTGTGGTTCTGGATCCTAACACTGTGCACCCGAAGCTACTTTGTTTCATGACCTGGGTGGGGTACGATGATTGCGTTATATGGGGTGGTGAGTTCCAGCAGCGTCCTGACAACCCAGAGAGGTTAGGCCAAGGATGGGTCATGGCCTCTGAGGGCTATACCTCAGGCACTCACAGCTGGGACATGGAGATTGATGACGAGTTTTGGTTTGCAGGTGTGGCCACCGAGTCTATCAATAGGTCTCATCCTAGTGATGAAGTCTGGGGTGTTAGCCATGTTGATAGTTTTCATACAGATTATAAGGAAGATTTCAATTATGTATATGAAGTAAATTGCCCACATACTGAACCCATTTACCTCCCCGTGAGACAGGAATCCAGGGTCAAGGACAGGATCAGAGTTAAGCTGGACAGGGACAGAGGAGAGCTATCATTCTACGACCTTGATAATAACACCCATATACACACTATTACACACACTTTCACTGGGAGAATATTTCCAATTTTTTCAGTGCATGATGGTCTGAGGATTTTACCAGTTGAAGGCCTCTGTAACAGTGGAACAGCACAGTTAGGGCTGCCGGAAAACGTGTGGTGAGCTAGCGTTTACCCCAGTCAGTTTCATCGTGTGGTGAGCTGGCGTTTACCCCAGTCAGTTTCATCGTGTGGTGAGCTGGCGTTTACCCCAGTCAGTTTCATCGTGTGGTGAGCTGGCGTTCACCCCAGTCAGTTTCATCGGGTGTCGCAGCACTCCACTACTGTTCATTTCGTTAAAAATAAAATATTGACAAAAAGTGTGGAAACTACAGTTTTCTTTTGTTATTAGTCAACTTGTACACCGTTGATCTGTGCTTCAGTTGTGTGCATCTAAACCAATCACATCCAGGCTCTCCACTTTCCTCTGGAATTTGAAAACAGATCACTCCCAACATAAATAAGCAACTCATTACATTTGAGTCATTTAGCAGACGGTCTTATCCGGAGCGACTTACATGAGCAAGGCATTTAACCTTAATAAGTAACTTAACACTCTTAACCACTAGGCTACCTGCTGCCCCATTTTCATTTTAGACATGCTATGCATCTAAACATTAGCGATCTGACATGATGTATGGCATGAAAACTAGATGCTTTTTCAGTCAAACCAACTGATGTCAGGAAAATGTGAATGTGTTCAAATGTGATTTATTAAAGATTCAGCATGACTACTTAAGACTTTTAATTCCTTTTCAATCAAAATGATTTACTGCCGTGTAGCTCAGTTGGTAGAGCATGGCGCTTGCAACGCCAGGGTTGTGGGTTCGTTTACCACGGGGGGCCAGTATGAAAAAATGTATGCACTCACTAACTGTAAGTCGCTCTGGATAAGAGCGTCTGCTAAATGACTAAAATGTAAATGTAAAATGTAAATTAACCCCTATACACAATATTGGACACAATATTGATGACATACTTCTATGTTTTATTTTCACAACTATAAAAAACTATAAACCTCTCCTGCACATGTATTTTTGTTTCTCTTAATTCTCATTTTGTATTTTTTCTTGCGCGTAAATCTGTAAATAATCTGTAAATACAGTAAATGGACTGTGTGAGTAACTTCCACAGATATTCATACAAATCTTCTCATAAAGCTCAGCCCTTCTAGTTTATATTGTCTAATTGCAGTTGTGTGCGGGCGTGTAAAGAAAACTCCCGTCTAGTTATTAGAATAGAATTCATATGAACAAGTACAAGGTTGCTGGTAGTCTGGTTTATCAAGTATTTTTTTAATGATATGAGCTGATAAAAATCATAGCCCATACGAATGTTTTACAACATTCTGATTGTGCCCATATTTTCAGACATGCATCTACACATTGTATTAAAATGTTTTTCTTATCAGTCCACTGGGTCTGCACTGTGACCACATTTCCTGGTCCCTCCCTGTATGCAAATTATGAGATATTCTTTCAAAATAATATTTATTAACTTTATTGACACATATTGATGACATAAGTCAATGGTGCCACCTGTCAATGATTTTAAGAGGGTTTTGATGATTTAAATTGTTTTACTGTCCAGATCCGTCTACACTTGTAATACCCAGACACAGTGTGTGCCTGACTACTTCCGAAGGTGGTCAGGAAGATCTGATCACAATCAGATCACAATGAGTCTTTTAATCATCTACATCCAACATAAAATGTCGGCACAATCAGAATGTGGACAAGATCAGAACAAAGGACGCATGTTAGCACCAGGTATAAATGGGGCTTATGTCATACCCTATGGGCAACTGGCAACCCTCTGATCAATCACCCCCCACCCACCCCACTTTAGACCAGGGCCTATATTGTTTTTACACGCTGTCTGCCGTCTGCCCGGTACAGTTGAAACCGGGATTGATCCGTGAAGAGCACACTTCTCCAGCGTGCCAGTGGCCATCGAAGGTGAGCATTTGCCCACTGAAGTCGGTTACGATGCAAAACTGCAGTCAGGTCAAGACGACGAGCACGCAGATGAGCTTCCCTGAGACGGTTTCTGACAGTTTGTGCAGAAATACTTTGGTTGTGCAAACCCAGTTTCATCAGCTCTCCGGGTGGCTGGTCTCAGATGATCCCGCAGGTGAAGAAGCCGGATGTGGAGGTCCTGGGCTGGCGTGGTTACACGTGGTCTGCGGTTGTGAGGCCAGTTGGACGTACTGCCAAATTCCCTAAAACAACATTGGCGGCGGCTTATGGTAGAGAAATTAACATTAAATTATCTGGCAACAACTCTGGTGGACATTCCTGCATTCAGCATGCCAATTGCATGCTGCCCTAACTTCAGACATCTGTGGCATTGTGTTGTGACACAAAACTGCACATTTTAGATCTTTTGTCCCCAGCACAAGGTGCACCTGTGTAATGATCATGCTGTTTAATCAGCTTCTTGATATGCCACACCTGTCAGGTGGATGGATTATTTTGGCAACGGAGAAATGCTCACTAACAGGGATGTAAACAAATGTGTGCACAAAATTGGAGAAATAAGCTTTTTGTGCGTATAATTTTTTTTGTGATCTTTTATTTCAGCTCATGAAACATGGGACCAACACTTTACATGTTGCATATATTTTTGTTCCGTGTAGATGTGACAAAGGTTAAATGTACAACCTTGTTAGACATTTCTGCCATGATTGTTTGCGCATCATGCTTTGGCAATATCATGGGTAAAACTTAATCTGAAGCTACCATCCTGTTGCTGCGGAAAATTACACAAAAGCAGTTACACCACAATTGTTACACCAAAACTTCCAACAAAATTGGTCACTTCTACATCTACCAAATGGTACAAAGTGGTAGCCAGCCTCTTTCAAAGAAACCAAAAAGTTGTCTTGATCAGTTCACCATACCATTGTAAACAGTAAAGTAAAGTAAAAGCGCTATATGAGCCTTTATTGCACTGTAATCCAGCCTAATGAAATCCTGGAAGAAATGTACAAAACAACCATTTATCTTGCCGTCAATCTTTTAATCGTCTTAAAGAGCTCACACAGTTAATTCATTGCATAGGATACATGAGTAATAACGTTTTTAAAAAGACAACTATTTTAATACCTCCAGAATATTGAATAATTCCCCCCAATTAAAACCTTCAGACCAATAAGCATTCTGACTACTCAGAAGTATTGACACAGGTGCATTTTAAGATATAACATGGAGCTTGAATCAACCTTACAAATACAAGTTCACAGCTGTAGGGTAGTTCTACAAAATGAGGCCCTTTTGCATCCCTTTGATATTTTAAGTAGACATTTTGCACCAATATTGGATTTTAAAAGCCTGCTATATTAAATGAAACACCATTTAATATAGACCACATGGAAAATTCAATAAATCCACTTGTTTTTGTATATCACTAAAGACTTAAAAGTGCCAACATTCAGCATTTTGACATGTCCCTCTGCACTCTGACTTCTCAGAACATTTTAACCCACTTAACCCTAAAGTAATTTTGCTGCTTTGACAAAGTAATTTCAGAAGATTATCCATTTCATGTGATTAGTGATTCATTGTAAGGTAATTTTTAAAAAACATTTCCCTCATTTTAAGCTCAATCCTGTTACGTGAGCTGAACTCTCGTTTTAATAAGGTGAATATTTAATAATATTTTTGTTTTCAAAAGAAACATTGAACATCTAATAATCAAAATCAGTGTAAAAGCAGGTGAGCTGGTTCTACTCTTTTTGGCCATTTTCTGGTGTTTTGTGGTGACAAACAGTGGGTTGGGCATAACACATCAACCCTGTTACCCATAGATTAAGTTACACTACTCAAAAAGGGACTTGTTTCTTTGAATGACCCCTGTAACAGCTAAACCTGCTGATTATTGAGAGGGTGTTTCAAAATTAAGGGACGTTTCAGATTCTAACAGCTACGGGCATTCTCAAAATCTTTGTCAAGGAAAAAGGCAAGTGATTAGAATACATGAGGTACCACATCGTCATGATTAGAATACATGAGGTACCACATCGTCATGATTAGAATACATGAGGTACCACATCGTCATGATTAGAATACATGAGGTACCACATCGTCATGATTAGCATACATGAGGTACCACATCGTCATGATTAGAATACATGAGGTACCACATCGTCATGATTAGAATACATGAGGTACCACATCGTCATGATTAGAATACATGAGGTACCACATCGTCATGATTAGAATACATGAGGTACCACATCGTCATGATTAGAATACATGAGGTACCACATCGTCATGATTAGAATGAGGTACCACATCATCTCTAATATTAGCCTATTATCCAAACCCCCAAAAGGTCACTACAACAATTCTGAAAATTCAAAAACTTAGTCAAAAGAATCCTGTGTAAGACATATTGGTCTAAATGAAGTAAAATGTCCCTATTGTATTTAGTTTGTATTACATTAATTTGATACCTTTGCTAGTAATTTTGAACCATATAAACTAACCTAAACGTACATTTAACAAACTGCTATTTATCCTATATAGTCAAAATATTATGTAGAGGAAATTAAATTTGAAAGCTAGTCTTTTTCCCTGTTTGGGTCAGTTCTACACAAATAATATACTGTATTAATTTAAACAGTGAGTGGCACATGATCTTACCAAACAGTAAGTAAGGAATATGTTTACCATTTGTTTCGAAGGATTACAAAAAAACTTAATACAAAAAAATAACAATAAATTGATTTGGGGGTAACATCAAAGCAAATGGAATTTCATTTCTTCAAGGAGGCCTCAGAGGTCAGATTAGAAAATAGACGTCAACTTTAAGACTCAAATCACATGCTAAATACAAACAGCAACCTCAGTAGCATACAACTCTATGCTGTTCAACTAGTTGTTCTGCTGATTTACTGAACCATGTTAACTTCTGTAGCCAGCATGCGTTTGCCATTAATTAGCATGTGTGCAAAAGACCCTCATATTAACTAAAACGGAATGCCTTGTTCATAAGCCTTTTGCTACTATTAAAGCCAAGTGAAGACTGTCCTGTTCCCAAAGGGGCAAGTCAACTAAAGGATTTGGTCAAGTGTGTATCAAATGAGCATTATAAAAGCTTTGCGTTTTTCTTTGTTTTAGGACTGTTGTTCGTCGGTCCAGACAGACGGAGCTCTCTTTATAGATTGTTGAGCTCCAGGAGGGTTTGGTCCAGGGTTTGGTGCATGTCTAAGTTCTCCTCTTTAGCTGTAGCCAGTTTCTCTGATGATGGGGAAACAAAAGCACAGGTGAAGCACCCCGACAAGCAAGGTCTCAGTTGGCTCAGGAAACAGGACAATGAAACATGGACATCAAAATTAAAACAGCACTGTCTAAACATTGTGATTCAAAAGCATCCTGTATTTTACACATTCATATTATCAAGTGTGTTCATGTAAATTGCAGTAATACGTTTGTGTCAGTTAAACAGCGAATGTGGTCGCTAAGAAGCACAGGTGGGAAAAAAACACAAAAATAGATAAAGACTGTTGAAAAGATCCAAGTTCTATAATAATGCAGTGAGAGGGGAGATTTAAGGTTTCCAGGACAGCCAATCTAATCTAGACTTTTGTTTCATTCTTAGTTCAGACGTCTTCTACATATTGGTGAGCCACCATAGAGAGTGCCTTCCCAGACCCAATGAGAGGACAGTGCTCCTTGTGTGCACAGAATGTCAGGTGAGGTTTCAATTTCAGTGTGCACAATGGAGCGTTACCATAGGACAGCAGATGCTTTCTGTTAGTCATGCCACTCAAAATGGGCCAGGTGGTGAGGGAAGCTAAACGTGAAGATACTTGGTGCAATGAAAGTAACGCTAGTCAATACAAGCAGGCTAAAGATGTATATTTAGGCCAGCTAACTTGTGGTAAGTCATGATGTAAATTTAGCACAACTTGGAATGAGCCAAATTCGCTATAGCACAGCATGCAAAATAGTGAAGTTACTTAGGGAAACACCCAAAGAAGGAATCTATGTAAACGAATGGGTGTGGATATAATTAGGGGTAACTTTTAGCGAAGCCAAGTGGAGAAACTACAACCCCAGAAATGTAATACTGCACCCAGTGCATACTTCGTATGTATAAGTATGTTTAAGTACTATAATACTTAAATGATAATAAAAAATAAAAAAGGTGTTTCATCACACTAAACTACAACTCTACCTTTGAAGAAATACATGAACCTGGGTAGTTTCAAGCCTGTGTAAAGCTTAACAAAGTTTACATTTCATTGACTTTGGATGCATACATATAACAGTCTGAGCAATAGCGAAACGAGGCAGATGTCATGCCATTATATGTATTTTTGGCTAAGGTATACCATTATCTATACATGTAAGTCTACAGGCTTTAGAGTATATACAGTGGGGGAAAAAAGTATTTAGTCAGCCACCAATTGTGCAAGTTCTCCCACTTAAAAAGATGAGAGAGGCCTGTAATTTTCATCATAGGTACACGTCAACTATGACAGACAAATTGAGAAAAAATATCCAGAAAATCACATTGTAGGATTTTTTATGAATTTATTTGCAAATTATGGTGGAAAATAAGTATTTGGTCAATAACAAAAGTTTCTCAATACTTTGTTATATACCCTTTGTTGGCAATGACACAGGTCAAAAGTTTTCTGTAAGTCTTCACAAGGTTTTCACACACTGTTGCTGGTATTTTGGCCCATTCCTCCATGCAGATATCCTCTAGAGCAGTGATGTTTTGGGGCTGTCGCTGGGCAACACAGACTTTCAACTCCCTCCAAAGATTTTCTATGGGGTTGAGATCTGGAGACTGGCTAGGCCACTCCAAGACCTTGAAATGCTTCTTACAAAGCCACTCCTTCGTTGCCCGGGCGGTGTGTTTGGGATCATTGTCATGCTGAAAGACCCAGCCACGTTTCATCTTCAATGCCCTTGCTGATGGAAGGAGGTTTTCACTCAAAATCTCACGATACATGGCCCCATTCATTCTTTCCTTTACACGGATCAGTCGTCCTGGTCCCTTTGCAGAAAAACAGCCCCAAAGCATGATGTTTCCACCCCCATGCTTCACAGTAGGTATGGTGTTCTTTGGATGCAACTCAGCATTCTTTGTCCTCCAAACACGACGAGTTGAGTTTTTACCAAAAAGTTCTATTTTGGTTTCATCTGACCATATGACATTCTCCCAATCATCTTCTGGATCATCCAAATGCACTCTAGCAAACTTCAGACGGGCTTAAGCAGGGGGACACGTCTGGCACTGCAGGATTTTTTGTCCCTGGCGGCGTAGTGTGTTACTGATGGTAGGCTTTGTTACTTTGGTCCCAGCTCTCTGCAGGTCATTCACTAGGTCCCCCCGTGTGGTTCTGGGATTTTTGCTCACCGTTCTTGTGATCATTTTGACCCCACGGGGTGAGATCTTGCGTGGAGCCCCAGATCGAGGGAGATTATCAGTGGTCTTGTATGTCTTCCATTTCCTAATAATTGCTCCCACAGTTGATTTCTTCAAACCAAGCTGCTTACCTATTGCAGATTCAGTCTTCCCAGCCTGGTGCAGGTCTACAATTTTGTTTCTGGTGTCCTTTGACAGCTCTTTGGTCTTGGCCATAGTGGAGTTTGGAGTGTGACTGTTTGAGGTTGTGGACAGGTGTCTTTTATACTGATAACAAGTTCAAACAGGTGCCATTAATACAGGTAACGAGTGGAGGACAGAGGAGCCTCTTAAAGAAGAAGTTACTGGTCTGTGAGAGCCAGAAATCTTGCTTGTTTGTAGGTGACCAAATACTTATTTTCCACCATAATTTGCAAATAAATTCATTAAAAATCCTACAATGTGATTTTCTGGATTTTTTTTCCCTCAATGTGTCTGTCATAGTTGACGTGTACCTATGATGAAAATTACAGGCCTCTCTCATCTTTTTAAGTGGGAGAACTTGCACAATTGGTGGCTGACTAAATACTTTTTTTCCCCCACTGTAGGTAGGATTGCATGCAAACAATCTGAAGTTTTACAGCGAACTGTGCAATCCTGAAAACCATTATTCCAGATAAGTGCTAATTATTCCACATCCTGTGAAAGCTTTGAAACTTCAAGTGTGGGATGTGTCCAGTCCAAAGTGCTACATTTGCTCCATTAAACTCCCTCAAGTCTTAGCAGTGGAACTCTACAATGTGCAGCAAGTGAGTATCCTCAACTTTGTGAAAAACTAACTTTCCTAATTCTGAAAAACTTGGAACCAAATTTCATACAAAAAGGTGACATGATTTTTTTTTTTTGGGGGGGGGGGATCAATTAATGTACTAGTACCCAATTATACACAACACCCCAATTTTGGGGCAAATTCATTCTCACTCAATTCCCTTGATGAATTTGAAACACATGTTCATATGATTTGTCAATTACTTGAATGTCATGATTGCAAATTACTTCAATGTAAACATATATATATATATATATATTTTTAAACACACTAATGAAAGCATACTGAACAAAGTACGACCAGTCCCTTCTAGTGGGGTATGAGAAAATCGGTTCCAAGTTTAAAATCAGAGACAAGTGCATATTGGAAGAGTGGGATAGTGGAAGGAAGTTTGCAAAAGCTTCTGTCCCAGACTCAGCTGTTAAGCTCATTCAGAACAACCCTCAGTTCGTTACTGAGAATGCGGGTTTTCTCCACCTCCTTGTGATAATGTTCTGTGGCGCCAGAAGAGTCAATGAAAGCCAGTGTGAAGATACAGAAAGAGAGAGAAAAGGAAGAGAAAGAGGGAAGGGTTAGTGCAATAAAAAGGTCACAGGGCAATGAAAGACAAGAAAAAAAGAACAGCCGGAAGTTGCTTTTTTTTCGTCTGACAGAGGTAATCAGCATCTATAGCAATTACAGCTCACTTGACAATGCTTGAATGTCTTGAATTGATCAATCACTACAAGACATTAAAGGAAAATTCCACCCCCCCAAAAAACTATATTTTGGTATTTGTTTCATTAGTCCATGGTTGACATAGTCCCAAAATGTTTTGCTTGTCAGCAATCAAGTTAAGATATGTAATTATCAAAATACGATACAAAACATAGCAGCATCATGCAAAACGCAGCGTCATATGATGCAAAACGCATCATACAGGGATGACTTCTGTATTTTCAAAAAGTTACATATCTTGAAAACTTGATTGCTGACAAACAAAACATTTTGGGACTGTCAACAATGGACTAATGAAACAACTACCAAAAGATCGTTTTTGGGTGTAATTTTCCTTTAAGCAACTATAGTAGGAAGCAATACATGTTCATATTGCTGGGGTCAGGGGATAAGTAAGGTGGTAAAAGAGAGATAAAGCAAATCCCTTCTAAGATTCTCCAAAGTACTGAGCCGAAGGTTTCTTTAGACAGGATAATTCTCAATTTAAAACTTAATTTCATGTTCCCTTAATCATTAAGAGAGATAATTGGTTCAGTGGTTATAAATCAGATGAATTGTTCAGATTTGTTTTGATGCCCCGTGTCAGGGTTGGTCAGATAATGACAGATTAAATGTTAAACCATTAATATGGTGTGGTGAGAACAGTACTGAATTGAGATTAATTCACACCGATTCCCTTGTACCTTCAAAGAAGTCATTCACCAAATAACTTGTGTATCTTCATCGTAACATTTTACAACAGTTCAGATTTAATCTAATATGAATCCTGAATATTTTAAAATTCTCTAAAACGGTAAAGGTAGTCAAAAAAAATGTAGGCTATATTAAATTTAGCCAAATAAACACCATGTACCCTGAGTATAGTCAGGTAAATTGGTATGGCAAATATTGTGGCTTAGTTAGTGGATTGTAACCGTCGGCAACCAACATTCTAAACTTTATTAGGTGATTATGATGAGAATCCAAATGCAGATAATGACAGAAAACAGGAGCAGTATCAAGAGAAGTGTTTCAGGACATTTATTACACAGGAAGAGAAAAGGAAACTACGGGACAAGTATATATATATATATATATCAATACAGAAGACCAAGCCTAACCCAGATCTTTGGAGAGGTATGGACCCTGTGGGGCTGGGGCTGGGTTGTCCTATATGCATCTATAGAAATGTACGAGGATCACTGAACAATGCTGACACCTGACAACAGTAGGGAGCGAAACTAAAAGGAAGGGGGAATGGGTTTGACACAGGGGTGGGGGGGGTCTGCCTGGGGCCACATTTATATCCCTTGGTATTTTGAAATCAGCAAGTCTTGTAAACTTAGTTACAACTTTTTTTTAAATTTTATTCGCCATTCACATTTCGTAACCAAGGGTATTGAGAGAAAGAGATCGATCACAGTTCTGTCTGAAAAGTTGTGGAATGAAAAAAAAGGACAGAAAGGAAGTGGAGGATGTTTGAACCCCAGGAGTGCCAGATGGAGGTGGAGAGCGTCAGAGAGGAGGAGGAGGAGGAGGAAGAGGAGGAGTGAGGGAGGGAGCGTCTAGAGTGTGGTCATGTCGTTGAGAGCCAGGTCAAGCTCCTCACTGAGGGCTTTACCCTTCAGCTTCTGAGCGTACACCTCGTCTGGAGGGGGGGATGGACAGATAGATGGACGGACAGAAAGACGCACAAGATGGAAACAGAACAAGGTGAGTGATAAAAAAAAAAGAGTTCAAGAAAGTAAGATAACTGATAAATCATAACTTCAAAAAGGATGATTATGCATATGTAAAGAACTGATAATAAAATGCAAATTCCAAAATAGCTTTTCCACCAAATTCCCTAGGCAGTAGCAATCCGACAATCAAATACTTTACAAAAAATTTAAAATAATAAATAAAATCAACCAAATTACAAAAATGTTAGAATATTAATATGGTGTGCATCATTAACACAGAATCAAACGGTTAACACAACACACTCCAGTTTAAATCAACTAAAGCTCAACGTTCACCAAAGACTTAGAAAGTGTTTGACCAAGTTTGGGAAACCATGCACTAGGCTTATCTATCTGCAATCAAAAGCTGTATCTCGCAATTTCTTGGCTTTCAATGTCTCGCAACTTCAGTAAAGCAGGGCCTATCATCAATGAATAGGCTAGGATATTCTACACGCAGCAGACCGAAGACTGAACACACACTCGCATAATTAGGGAAGAGAAGGAACAGGGGTGTAATCATTAGTCCAAACAGTAACTAAAACAAGAGTTTCTATTGGACAAATTCAGGTAGGTCCATCCCAGTTTCGTTTGCTTCAGTTTAAGAAATGTTTTGTAACGTAATCGGCGTAATGAATACACCCCAAGCGAGCCAGCGCGAGGGAGAGAGCGCAGGGGGCAGGCAGAAGAAGAAAAAAACTAAACGTGGTGAGCATATCGCAAATTCACCAAAGTAGCCTAAAGTTCACCTCTTCCTTTGGTTTTATCTAAATTCCACAACTTTCCCCAGGCCTTTATATCCTATCCTCTAGTTACAGTGAGGGGAAACAAGTATTTGATCCCCTGCTGATTTTGTACATTTGCCCACTGACAAAGAAATGATCAGTCTATAATTTTAATGGTTGGTTTATTTGAACAGTGAGAGACAGAATAACAAAAAATTAATCCAGAAAAACGCATGTCAAAAATGTTATAAATTGATTTGCATTTTAATGAGGGAAATAAGTATTTGACCCCCTCTCAATCAGAAAGATTTCTGGCTCCCAGGTGTCTTTTATACAGGTAACGAGCTGAGATTAGGAGCACACTCTTAAAGGGAGTGCTCCTAATCTCAGCTTGTTACCTGTATAAAAGACACCTGTCCACAGAAGCAATCAATCAATCAGATTCCAAACTCTCCACCATGGCCAAGACCAAAGAGCTCTCCAAGGATGTCAGGGACAAGATTGTAGACCTACACAAGGCTGGAATGGGCTACAAGACCATCGCCAAGCAGCTTGGTGAGAAGGTGACAACAGTTGGTGCGATTATTCGCAAATGGAAGAAACACAAAATAACTGTCAATCTCCCTCGGCCTGGGGCTCCATGCAAGATCTCACCTCGTGGAGTTGCAATGATCATGAGAACCGTGAGGAATCAGCCCAGAACTACACGGGAGGATCTTGTCAATGATCTCAAGGCAGCTGGGACCATAGTCACCAAGAAAACAATTGGTGTAACACTACGCCGTGAAGGACTGAAATCCTGCAGCGCCTGCAAGGTCCCCCTGCTCAAGAAAGCACATATACATGGCCGTCTGAAGTTTGCCAATGAACATCTGAATGATTCAGAGGAGAACTGGGTGAAAGTGTTGTGGTCAGATGAGACCAAAATCGAGCTCTTTGGCATCAACTCAACTCGCCGTGTTTGGAGGAGGAGGAATGCTACCTATGACCCCAAGAACACCATCCCCACTGTCAAACATGGAGGTGGAAACATTATGCTTTGGGGGTGTTTTTCTGTTAAGGGGACAGGACAACTTCACCGTATCAAAGGGACGACGGACGGGGCCATGTACCGTCAAATCTTGGGTGAGAACCTCCTTCCCTCAGCCAGGGCATTGAAAATGGGTCGTGGATGGGTATCCCAGAATGACAATGACCCAAAACACACGACCAAGGCAACAAAGGAGTGGCTCAAGAAGAAGCACATTAAGGTCCTGGAGTGGCCTAGCCAGTCTCCAGACCTTAATCCCATAGAAAATCTGTGGAGGGAGCTGAAGGTTCGAGTTGCCAAACGTCAGCCTCGAAACATTAATGACTTGGAGAAGATCTGCAAAGAGGAGTGGAACAAAATCCCTCCTGAGATGTGTGCAAACCTGGTGGCCAACTACAAGAAACGTCTGACCTCTGTGATTGCCAACAAGGGTTTTGCCACCAAGTACTAAGTCATGTTTTGCAGAGGGGTCAAATACTTATTTCCCTCATTAAAATGCAAATCAATTTCTAACATTTTTGACATGCGTTTTTCTGGATTTCTTTGTTGTTATTCTGTCTCTCACTGTTCAAATCAACCTACCATTAAAATTATAGACTGATCATGTCTTTGTCTGTGGGCAAACGTACAAAATCAGCAGGGGATCAAATACTTTTTTCCCCTCACTGTAGGCTTTAACATGGAAAGTAATATGTTTTGTGATAACTGCTCTGAGATTCTAACTTTGTGTGGTGGGTGGGGGGGACGACCAAAAAAGAAAACATTGTTTTGGGTTTTTTCTTAATGTTAAGGATCCCAATTTCATTTAAATGTTTTAAACGGTCACACCCCTACTTCAAACTCCTGGAACAATACACCATATAACACCTACTCACACTCATGCATGACACATTTCCAAAGTCTGTCAAAAACGCAACAAGACATTAAGCTCTCCACAACAAGCCCATTCTCGTTGCTAAATAACAACTAAATTGATTGAGTAACTGTGTGGATGAATCAACAACACCCTTAGGTAAGTCAGAAATAAGGCAAAACCTTGGAAAAAAACCCAAAGTTGCTCGTAGTCCAAGTACTACAACTCAAATCTAACCTTCAACTGAGTTTTCAGTATTTCTTATAGAATCTAATCGATCAGTCAAACTGATCAATATAAAAATTAAAATAAATCAATATGAGATAAGGCAACACTAATCTGCATAACCAGACAGGATAAGCAATCGAATGTGAATCTGTGGCTCCACAGTTAGGCTGCATTCACACAGGCAGCCCAATTCTGATCTTTTGCCCAATTATTGGCAAAGGAGCTGATCTGATTGGTCAAAAAAGTCCAGCTAGTGGAAAAGTTCAGAATTATAGGCTGCCTGTGTAAACGCAGCCGTACAGGCACACTATTATTCTTGAGCTAAAGATTCAGAATCTACACATTTGTCTATCTGGCACAATCATACGGAAAGCCCATCATTGGTTTCAACTGCAATCTGATCCAATTGGATCCCTCGACAACAGAGCCAGGTTAATGGGGGTTAATCTACAAATTAATTGGTTAATCTATTAAACCAATATATTAATAAATCCATTCACATCGGAGCACCTTTGTTTCTAATGGTCCTCAAAGTTGGAAGGTAACTTGGAAATTACTATCTGCAATGCTGCTCGATTGTATTAAGGGACTTCATTAATGATTGAAACTTACAGCTATGTTACCTAATGCTAAAATACACTACGAACAAGTCATGCGAAGGTACCCAACAGGCTTCAGTGTTACAACTCATGGTTATAGGAGCAAATCTTTCTGTTAGTGAAACATCTGTCACGCTTTCACAAAGTAAACAAAAGTGTGCGTCCAAATGGCGCCCTTTTCCCATAGGGCTCTGGTCAAACGAAGTGCACTATATTGGGAATAGTGTGCCACTTGGGATGCATTTAAAGTGAAAATGCAGTTAGTGGCGTCAGCTACAGGGAACTCCAAGAGGAGGAGTTAATGGTTGTGAATGAAAGGAGCGTTGAAAACGTACCTTCCAAATCATCAATGGTCTTCTCAAGCTTAGCCACAGACCTCTCTGCAAACTCAGCACGGGTCTCAGCCTGAAAAAAAAAAAAAAGCATCGGAGCACAATGCGTTTCAAATACATTTTTCCAAGCACCAAATTACGTTGTATCCACGTAACATGTTGGTTAACATTGGGTTATAGAGTGGGAAGATTTAAAAAAGAGAGGCTTTAAGATACCATTTGAAGCACCATTCATACTAAAATTGATTTCATAGAAAATATTAGATTTTCTCAATTAGCTATGGTGATCCTACAGTACCCACCTCTTTAAGTTTGTCAGTAAGAACTTTGATTTCCTCTTCGTATTTGTCCTCCTTTTGTGAGTACTAGAAGTGAAATAATGGAGATTCATATTAGCACAAGAGCTATGACGAGTGCTTCTCCTTAAAAATTCACAACTTAAAATATACGCCAATATTCTAGTTAAAATATAGACAGATCGAATAAATACATAAATGTAAATTGACTATGACGTCTACAGTGTAGCATTCAATTAATAGCCTACTGTTCACATCCACTAAAGTAAACAGTATTGGATAGACATTCAGTTAATTAAATTGAGGAGGGCTACAACAAGAGCTGAAAGGTTGGCTAGGGAGAAGAGACTACAACACAAGAGCTGAAAGGTTGGCTAGGGAGAAGAGACTACAACACAAGAGCTGAAAGGTTGGCTAGGGAGAAGAGACTACAACACAAGAGCTGAAAGGTTGGCTAGGGAGAAGAGACTAAAACACAAGAGCTGAAAGGTTGGCTAGGGAGAAGAGACTAAAACACAAGAGCTGAAAGGTTGGCTGGGCAGCTTCCTTCCCCTCGCTCCTCCTACAGTACCTTCAGGCCCAGCTTCCTTCCCCTCGCTCCTCCTACAGTACCTTCAGGCCCAGCTTCCTTCCCCTCGCCCCTCCTACAGTACCTTCAGACCCAGCTTCCTTCCCCTCGCTCCTCCTACAGTACCTTCAGGCCCACCTTCCTTCCCCTCGCCCCTCCTACAGTACCTTCAGGCCCAGCTTCCTTCCCCTCGCTCCTCCTACAGTAACTTCAGGCCCAGCTTCCTTCCCCTCGCTCCTCCTACAGTAACTTCAGGCCCAGCTTCCTTCCCCTCGCTCCTCCTACAGTAACTTCAGGCCCAGCTTCCTTCCCCTCGCTCCTCCTACAGTACCTTCAGACCCAGCTTCCTTTCCCTCGCTCCTCCTACAGTACCTTCAGGCCCAGCTTCCTTCCCCTCTCCTACAGTACCTTCTCAGCCTGGGCCTCCAGAGACTTCAAGTTGTTGGTGACATTTTTCAACTCTTCCTCAAGATCACCAGATTTACTGTGCAACAGCAAGAGAGGGAGGGAGGAGGGGAAAATGAGGGTAGGACAAGAAAGGAGAAAGAGCGTTTTGAGGGATGAGAGGACATGGCAGAGGAGACCCTGGTCTGGATACTCAAACCCAGTCCCTATTAGGGAGAGTGCCTTGGCAGGAGAGTGCAGGTGCAAAAAAAAAGTATATATATAACTTACCTTAAGGGGTTAATGTCACACTTACCTGAAGGGGTTAATGTCACCTACCCATCAGATGAAAGGGTTAAATCAGGATCCTTGATGGACAATATCTGACAGATATAAAATCGTATACTCTATGTATAGGAAATATATAAATACATGTATAATCTCAAGTATCACATCAAGGATCCCATTGGCTTTAGGTTGAAGGTATAGTGAGGGACAGTATGGCTTGTAGGACATTGGTCCTTTTGTACCACAGCAATACTGTCACGTCAACCACCAGGGAAGCCCTCCATAGAGCATAGCTGCGAGGCAGAGAGGCTTGGAGGGAGGAGTCAAGAGCACAAGCCAGAGGAGAGGAGAAAGGAAGCAGGTAGTGAAGAGGTTTGGAACCGGGACGTTTGTCCTGGTACGGGGGGGCAGACAGTACCTCATCCTCTCCGCACATCATGGACTTCAAATTCTGGTCCATGAGTCTAAGCTCTTCCTCCAGCTCCCTGACTCGACTGGGTTAGTCCACAGCCAGGTAGGTAGGGGTGTAGGGGGAACAGGAGGGGGTCAGGGAACCCACACACAAGGTAAGGTGGTCCCAGGTGGAGGGGTGTTGGTGGTGTTGGATTCAGGCATGCATGACATAAAACACAGGGGAGAGAACACACACGAACATCCAGGAGCCCTGTTGTTGTTAGTGCATCCGGTGTATCCCATCCTCTCGTGTTTCCCACATGGGGGTGAAAAAAATAAATGTGTTCTATCACATTGACCATATTATTGACCAAATTGGAAGCCCAATTGATTCTGAGTTAGGGCATATACCGTTTATATGTGAAAACTATTTCTAAGATGCATAATTTAAAGATTTTCCAAACTCACTTCCTTGTTTAAAATCACTTGCCCTGCTCGTGTTTTTACGTAACAATGTAGGGGGGAGGTTCTAAGGGTTATATTAGATCAGGGATGGGTAACTGGTGGCCTGCGGACATTATATATATTTATTCAGTCGGGGTCTCAACTTACTGTTCAGAGTTAGAATAATAGAATACACAAGGTGCAATTTAGAAATGTGGTTGTGCCTCAGCAGTCACTCAATTAGCCCAATGTCAGCTAAAAACTTTAGATTGGTAAGTTAGTCTAGCGGCCAGCTAACTAAACTTGTAGTAAGCATGGTCGCAGACCCACGAGCCACTGCAGCCCCTCATAATGGGTTCCAGTTTTTTGTGGCCCCCAACCCCATCAAAGTTGCCCATCCCTGTGCTAGATGGTAATTGGTGATGGACAGAGATCAGCCAACTAAAACCAGCGTTTTGTATTTTGTTTCATCTACTCCTGCCATAGACTTCCAGTCAAGTCCCGTTCTGAGGCGCTGTGAAAAGACGGTTCGACAAAGAGAGAGACTGCTGGTGGACAAGGTTAGGACATTAATGCATCATGGGACTACCTGGGAATAAATACGTTTTGTTGTCAGTTAAAGGGATGGCTACTGGACTCCCCGTTGTAAAGCCAATCGAAATCAATTCACCCACTGCGGTCATTAGCTAGTTTCAGTTGCCATCCAATCATGCGTCATTTTATTAAACAGGAAGGCGGGTCCATGCAACAATTCAAATGAACATTAACATCATTTTTCAGGAGAGGCCTCATCAACGTATATTTCAAAATGCATTAGAAGGTAAAATATATGCATAAATTCCCAAATGTGCTCGAGTAAGTAAGAGATGGGGGGGCTAGTAAATGATGACCCATCAACATGTCATTCACATGTAAACAACACATTTGACTTAAACAACCACATTTCAATGGAACTTAAATACAAGGAATTTGTTGGTTTTAACAAAGTTGTTGAAGTGTGATGTCCAGCGCTGCGTTTTCATTCTCCACCCTTCTCCCAAAGTGTGCACTTGGACACTTTCTTGCATAAACTTAAATGGTGAAAACTCACTCCAGCCAATGCTTACACCAATCATATGCTGTTAAATCCCTGACGGGGAGTGTGCAAGTGCACACTTCTGGATAAGGGTGCAGAATTGGGACTCAGCCATGGACATTTCCATTCTATTCCCTATATAGTGCACTACTTTTGACCAGATCCATATGGGCTCTATGGGCCCTGGTCAAACGTAGTGCACTATAAAGGGAATAGGGTGCCATTTGGGATGCAGACGGTGTGTGTCAGTAATGAAGGAGGTTAAACTTACGCCTCAGCCACCTCAGCACGCTCCTCAGAGCGCTCAAGGTCACCTTCAAGGATCACCAGCTTACGGGCCACCTGTAGTCAGACAACACACACACACACACACACACACACACAGGTTACAGTACACAGGACAAACGCTTCCAACAAACACGCAACTTTTCCCATGCAACATCTGAGCAGAGATGGTGGCACTGAGAACGTGCAGAAACAGACCTTCAAGCTGGCACTAGCGTCCAAACACGTCAAACTAAATTCTGTATTGAACAGTACGTTCAATAGTCAAAAACAAGATGAAGAGGAGAGGGAGAAAAAAATGAGATTAACTTTAAGATTTTAAGAGAAATCTTTAAATAAAAATGTAATAAAAAGTTCTTACGATGAGGGGCGGTAGCGGTGGGTAAAAAAAAAAAAAAGAGCAAAAAAAGCATAGATAAATTGCCTAATGCCCAGCATACTGTAGGCCTATAACCCCCATAGGTTGCCCAACAAACTGTAGGCCTATATACTGTGTACCGGAAGTGGCAGGTCTACAACCCCCATGATAAACTGTGTGGCCAGCTCCCAGGGTGTAGCTGGTGCCGTCAGTGGGGAAGTGCACTAGACTGGCTGAGAGAGAGATCCGAGGGAGGGCCGTCAATTACAGGTCTCATTCTGTATAAGTCCATTAGCCAGCTACTTTGTCTGTCAGTGTAATCCTCTGGGATGTGGGCTCATGTGACCTCCAGGTCTAAGCCCCGGGCCAGGAGCAATCAACATATGCTACAGGCTAAACTGCTAATCAGTTCCCCCTAGGTACAGATCTAGGATCAGCTTCCCCTTCCCCAATCGTGACATTAACCATTAGCGGGGGAAATGCTAAACTGGCCCAGGATCAGCATCTAGGGGCAACTTCACCCTATACCGTGGTACCGGTGTATGACCTTTAGCTAAGCAAGCTAAATTTAGCTCTACACTAGGCGGCCGGTTTCCAGGACCCAGATTAAGACTAATCCTGGACAACAAAAAAATCACATTCAACTGAGATTGACCTTGCGTTTTAGTCCAGGACTATGTTTAATCTGGATCCTGGGAAACAGAGTGGTTATGCTGAAAACTACAAGTTTACTGTAGAAATTATGAGTTTTCCACATATCAACACATATTGAAAATAAATAATATTGAGGCAAGGAAAATACCAAAAAGGTATGTTTAAGACCTGCTAGAATCCTTGGTAATGTATCTTGCCATGTTAAGATAATGAGGCCTGGGCAGAGGTAAGGATGAGGGGCCTCTACAGAGGAGTCTCCTTTGATCTCTGACACCACATGTAGCAGGCTAAACTGATGCTACAGGGTAGAAGGGGTGTGTAGTGTGGGTGTACGTGTGTGTACTGTTATAAATAAACACCACAGGTGTTACCGCTACCATGAAGGGAACACAACAGATTCCATTTTCCAAACAATTTCAGATTTTAATATGCTTGTGAAAGGGGCTAAAAGTCGTGAGAAGTGGTGTATTCCAACATGTATGACACGGCTCTACAGTAGTCTGGCTTTAGTCAATGGGCACGTTCCAGGTTGTCTTTGTTGCAGTCGCACTGTCAAAGGTAACATCTCAGAAACTAGAGTAAACATGATATAGCAACCTTCAAAAAAGACGACCTGGAACGCAATCAATACTTAAGGGCAGAAGGACACCCACCTCCTCATACTTCCTGTCAGCCTCCTCAGCAATGTGCTTGGCCTCCTTTAGCTGCATCTCTTGGATCTCCATCTTCTCCTCGTCTTTTGACGCCCTGTTCTCGATCACCTTCATTCCTCTGGAGCAACAACACCACAGGGTTAGCTACAGTATGGACCTCCATCTCCAACCCTGTTCTATATCACCATTCCTCTGGGGGACACCACAGGCAACAGGACAGAGAGATGTCATGGGTGATGGTGGGGGAAACATACTTTCGATGTGTACTTTCTTTCATATCAAAAATACTTTCTGACCCGTCTACTCTTCTATGCTAATGGTAACTGCTGTGAAGGGAATTCTGAAAAACTATTTGGGCTTGTTGAATGTCTTAGCTAGCTTTTCCTCCTACTTCCTTCCACAATTACTAGTCTGAAATAATCGGGAAACCCTGCTCTAGAGCAGAATGGCTGGACTATGGTTGTGCTCTCCTGCTCAGACGTTGCATGACATCAACCAATGGTTGCATGCCACGTCATCAACCGTGCCGTCGGGCATCAGATTCCTAGAACACATGATGTGGTCAGCTGATACGTAAAATACCTATCCAGGTGTTGTAACATTTGGCATGCATGAGCAACGTCGGCGCAGGGGAACATGACCTATAACAGGAGACGGAAGTCCCACCTCTCGCTCTCATCTGCAGCCTTCTCTGCCTCCTCCAGCTTCTGCAGCGCAGTGGCCAGTCTCTCCTGGGCCCTGTCCAACTCCTCCTCTACCAGCTGGATACGCCTGTTCAGGGAAGCCACCTCAGCCTCTGCCTGTTGGGGGAGAGAAAACGCTCAGTCAGCCACAATAACATACTGTAGCATTGTAGCACTAACCCCTGCACAACACCACTGGCCTATTTAGGAGGGTGCAAGGTTTGAATATAAATTGTTTCCTGGGCCTTATTTACATCACCCACAGTCATCATATCTGTTCTACATAAAACAGTGTTAGCTTTATTCACTCCATTATCGGAAACGTTCAGAACGTTTCATGTCACTGAATGCACACTAGCTTGCACAAAAAAAGTACAATGTACGCAGTACATACATTTCATAACTTTGTCAGTTAATCCCACAGGAATTGGGTACCGTCAACCAAACTGATGTGGACGCCACATCATAGGCAGATGACAGCTTTCTAGAAAGGCATTATTTGTTTTAAAGATAACACTGCACTGTCGAGTTCATTCACTCCAAATGAGCATCTGGGTTGCCAATTGCCCCCATTTATTCCACATTAGAGATCTTTCTAAGCCTGGTTGGTGTATCATATCACCCAGACACCCAAACTGAGCTGCCAGGGAGGAAGGAAACCTATCAGGGATATGGTTACTAGGCTACATGTGGTAGGCTTACAGCTGACGTATTTATCAAATCATTGCAGTGTAAGCAACCATATCAAAGTTTCCTACTGCAAAGGATAACCTCCTTCAATATGCCCTTGGGTTCATCCATCTAGCATACATTTATTTCAGGTGTCCCTAGTTGTCGCCATTGAAATACAGTGAGGGAAAAAAAGTACTTGATCCCCTGCTGATTTTGTAAGTTTGCCCACTGACAAAGAAATTATCAGTCTATAATTTTAATGGTAGGTTTATTTGAACATTGAGAGACAGAATAACAACAACAAAATCCAGAAAAACAAATGTCAAAAATGTTATAAATTGATTTGCATTTTAATGAGGGAAATAAGTATTTGACCCCTCTGCAAAACATGATTTAGTACTTGGTGGCAGTCACAGAGGTCAGACGTTTCTTGTAGTTGGCCACCAGGTTTGCACACATCTCAGGAGGGATTTTGTTCCACTCCTCTTTGCAGATCTTCTCCAAGTCATTAAGGTTTCGAGGCTGACATTTGGCAACTCGAAACTTCAGCTCCCTCCACAGATTTTCTATGGGATTAAGGTCTGGAGACTGGCTAGGCCACTCCAGGACCTTAATGTGCTTCTTCTTGAGCCACTCCTTTGTTGCCTTGGCCGTGTGTTTTGGGTCATTGTCATGCTGGAATACCCATCCACGACCCATTTTCAGTGCCCTGGCTAAGGGAAGGAGGTTCTCACCCAAGATTTGACGGTACATGGCCCCGTCCGTCGTCCCTTTGATGCGGTGAAGTTGTCCTGTCCCCTTAGCAGAAAATCCCCCCCAAAGCATAATGTTTCCACCTCCATGTTTGACGGTGGGGATGGTGTTCTTGGGGTCATAGGCAGCATTCCTCCTCCTCCAAACACGGCGAGTTGAGTTGATGCCAAAGAGCTCAATTTTGGTCTCATCTGACCACAACACTTTCACCCAGTTCTCCTCTGAATCATTCAGATGTTCATTGGCAAACTTTGTTTTCTGTCTGTCACAGTTCAAATAAACCTACCATTAAAATTATAGACTGATCATTTCTTTGTCAGTGGGCAAACGTACAAAATCAGCAGGGGATTAAATACTTTTTTCCCTCGCTGTAACCATGGATACTGATTAACACATTTGTTGACTGTCTTTTCATTGTTTTCTTCAGAACCTTTTCAAAACATTGAAAGCTTTAGAAAATAAATCTTCTTGACACAGAATGACTATGATTCATTGGATTAGCAGAGGCCTTCTGATGGATTGTACATTGCTCTATGGGGAAGTCAAGTGGCATACCACAGTTAATGAGAAACGCAGACAATCCCAGCATTGAGGCAGTGGGAGGAGGAATGTGTTCCCTTATGTCACAAGGGACAGTAAAGACAGTGCCATAGTTTTATTTGTCCAGTTAGGGCCCCTTTGAGCTTCTCCTTACCCCTGAACCACTGTTTGTTGCTACTGTAGCTTTGGCCTTCCTGAGAAAATAACTCTGCACTTTTTGATACCTCAAGTGGGTGCTTTTGGGCTCTACCTTTTGTCTTGTAGTAAGAATGTGTAATACTAAGATTGTAGGCCTCCTAATAACAACAGACTGTTGGCCTAACAAAGGGGTTGCTGTAAACGTTGAAAATGGACAGCAGCACGTGAACTACATTAGACTCAGCCACATGGATATCAGTAGAACAGTCCATTTCCACGAGGCAGCGACTCTCCAAAGACTTGCAGGTGGGGGGCTGATCAAGCAGCGAGTCCATGACTAGATGATGATGACAGATGATTGGATGGCGAGAGCACCACATTCTTAAAGTTCACACTGGGGGATACAGACGGAGTTGCCGGCGAAACAAAAAGAGCCATTGTCCCCCCTCGGCAGCAGAAGACAGCTAATCAGACCCCCCTCTCGGCCAAATCCCAGAAATCTGTTACCATTCTGCTGGGCCTTCGTCGGGGAAGCCGTGGAATGCCATCTGTGACATTCCAGAGCCTTTCACTCGGACCGGTTAATACCGCACTTCATTTGGCTCAGTTTAGTCAAATAATTGATATGTGGCACTCGTGCCAGGCAAACTGTTAAGAGATTACCGCTTCAGAGAGAACCACCACATTCTCAGTGTAGATTGTTTGGCAATGGGACCGAACAGGAACAATAAGCTTATTACTCTTTTGTTGAGCAACTTTTATATTTCTGTCCGAGGCCCTAAGCCATACCGTAGTATGATTGACAGTCAGTGTTCCTCCCCTTAGGTGAACTTGGCCCCTTACTGAAATATGTCCTAAAATCCGTGTGTATGAGTGCACTTCAAAGCCGTTTACGTTAATGATAGTCATATTCCCATCATGGTGGGCAGAAAGGTTGAGGTCCAGTTGCTCTGTTAAAGGAGTTGTTCCACTATGTTACATGATTTTAGACTACTTTCAAGGTGAGGAACCATCTATGCGCCAGGAGTAATTGTAATCCATGGTTCGGTTTTCATTAAACAGCCACTAATCAATGGTAATAATAGGGGCATGTGAACATGTTTTTTTTAATCAACTTTAAGTAACATGTAAAAAAATAAAATAATGGAGTTGATTTCAGGTGATTTTGGTCCCAGGGGATCACAGGCTCCCTATCATTATCATTGATCTTTCGCTAGCTGTGGCTAAAGTTAGCTGAACATTGAAGTGGCTGTTTAAAGAAAACCAAACTATGGATTACAATTTCTCCTGACTCACAGCCTACTTTCAGGGTAAGGAACCACCTAACATCATGTTGTAAAATAGTGAACTACTCCTTTAAAATGGTAGAGTGACTTTGAGCTGACCGAACAGACCCAAGGCCATTTTCTCTCAGCTAAAACTCTGGTCAGGAAAATGATTAACCTGCTCAACTGCCAGAGGTTAGACAGAGAAATACAGACAGCGACTCTGGCTAGACAGGGAGTGGAGTCAGGAAGAGAGACCTGCTCAATAAAAGCGGCCCTCGTCCTTTCAGCTCCCTACACTGGCTCATTTCCCAGTGATTTGTTCAATTTAAATGACCAGCCATCAATTATAGTGTTCAGGCGAGGTTTATATCTAATTGTGTGGAAAAGATTGAATGAACCATGGATTTCTTTCATGTAAAAAAAAAAAAAAAACTAGAAAGAGCAGATAATACATTGAGGACTATGCTATTTTGTTAAGGGCTCATTACAGCCAAACATTATCAGCTTATGTGCAGCCACTTCTCTATACGTATTCATGCTCTGTACACCTTAATTCCCCTTGACAGCCCAATACCCTTGTGGAAGGTGGGCAATAAACGGATTAGCCTACTGAGGCGCGCTCATTCAAGGGCAGCAATCTCAACAGCCAGCATTGGTCTCTAGTGTAGGCATTACGATGCATGTCCATTAGCATCATGGCTCACCAGAAACTAACTTTTTACAGCGTCTGATGGAATAGAGACCATGTCAAGGTCTAGCCTGCTTGCTATGGGAAAACAGCACATCAATAACACTACTTCATAAATGACAGAATCGTAGGCAATCAAGAGAGCAAATTCCATGCATATACAGTGCATTCGGAAAGTATTCAGACCCCTTGACTTTTTCCACTTTGTTACGTTACAGACTTATTCTAAAATCGATTAAATTAACTTTTTTTCCTTATCAATATAATATGCCATTTAGCAGACGCTTTTATCCAAAGCGACTTACAGTCATGTGTGCATACATTTTTACGTATACACACACAATACCCTATAATGACAAAGCGAAAACATGTTTTTATAAATTTTTGCAAATTAATAAAAACAGAAATAGCTTATTTACATAAGTATTCAGACCCTTTGCTATGAGATTCAAAATTGAGCTCAGGTGCATCCTGTTTCCATTGATCATCCTTGAGATGTTTCTGCAACTTGATTGGAGTCCACCTGTGGTAAATTCAATTGATTGGACATGATTTGGAAAGGCACACCTGTCTATATAAGGTCCCACAGTTGACAGTGCATGTCAGAGCAAATACCAAGCCATGAGGTCGGAGGAATTGTCCGTAGAGCTCCAAGACAGGATTGTGTCGAGGCACAGATCTTGGGAAGGGTATCAAAAAAATTCAGCTGCATTGAAGGTCACCAAGAACACAGTGGCCTCCATCATTCTTAAATGGTTTGGAGCCACCAATACTCTTCCTAGAGCTGGCCCCCCGGGCCAAACTGAGCAATCGGGGGAGAAGGGCCTTGGTCAGGGAGGTGACCCAGAACCCGATGGTCACTCTGACAGTGCTCCAGAGTTCCTCTGTGGAGATGGGAGAACCTTCCAGAAGGACAACCATCTCTGCAGCACTCCACCAATCAGGCCTTTATGGTAGAGTGGCGAGACGGAAGCCACTCCTCAGTAAAAGACACATGACAGCCCGCTTGGAGTTTGCCAAAAGCCACCTAAAGGACTCTAAGACCATGAGAAACAAGATTCTCTGGTCTGATGAAACCAAGATTGAACTCTTTGGCCTGAATGCCAAGCTTCACGTCTGCTGTGGGGATGTGTTTCAGCGGCAGGGACTGGGAGACTAGTCAGGATCGAGGGAAAGATGAACGGAGCAAAGTACAGCAAGATCCTTTGATGAAAACCTGCTCCAGAGCGCTCAGGACCTCCGACTGGGGTGACGGTTCACCTTCCAACAGGACAACGACCTTAAACACATAGCCAAGACAATGCAGGAGTGGCTTTGGGACAAATCTCTTTATGTCCTTGAGTGGCCCAGCCAGAGTCCAGACTTGAACCCGATCAAACATCTCTGGAGAGACCTGAAAACAGCTGTGCAGCGACGCTCCACATCCAACCTGACAGAGCTTGAGAGGATCTGCAGAGAAGAATGGGAGAAACTCCCCAAATACAGGTGTGCCAAGCTTGTAGCGTCATAACCAAGAACACTCGAGGCTGTAATTGCTGCCAAAGGTGCTTCAACTAAGTACTGAGTAATGGGTCTGAATACTTATGTAAATGTGATATTTCAGTTTTATTATTTTTATACATTTGCAAAAATTTCTAAAAACCTGTTTTTATTATGGGGTATTGTGTGTAGATTGAGGGGAAAATATATTTGATCCATTTTAGAATAAGGCTGTAAAGGTACAAAATGTGGAAAGAGTCAAGGGGTCTGAATACTTTCCCAATGCACTGTATCATGGCCAACACCCACCCTCCATTTTGAAGGACTGCCACTGTCCACATTCAAACTGAATAGAGGATGAATAATAGAGTATGATAAATAGTAACTTAAGTTAGCAGGCTATACAGGGACAGATATCAAATTGCAGTCTCCTTTATAGGGCATCTTTCAATTCAATGCAAGGTGTTTACATCCAGTTTTAGTGAAGTATTGAGTTCATATGGGAGTATACTCTGGCATATCTAACGTTTGAAGAACATTTGCCAAGAGCTAGTCTACTTTAACTGGTATTAACCTTACGTGGCTCTCTCCAGGACTATGACCATGAGTAAGCTAAAACATGGAGTAATTTACTAGAGTATGCTGACTCCGCTGTAGCTTTCCAAATGCACACTTTACGTAAAACACTCCACATTTTCAGCCCCCTGTGTACCAGCAGAGTTAGACTTTGCGATATTACGTAATTGTATTCCGTGTGTAAACAATTATTTTGTGGGCTGCATTCATGCTCCCCTAGAAATGGTGCATCATAGGCTGCAACTCGGATTAATCGGTTTATTCCAGGCGTCTCTTACCCGCTCTCTGGCCTGTCTCTCCGCATCAACCTCTCTCTGGAGCGTTTCGGCACGGTCCTCTGCATCATCAGCTTGTTGCTGCAATGTCTGAATTTTCCTTTTCACGGCTTCAATAGATGTTATTCCAGCCATTGCAACTGTATCTATGTAACAATTATATTCAATAGGCAAAGCTGCAACTAATGCGACGTTGTCGCGTTGCCTGAGCGCTACAGAGGCACCTTGATTGTTGAGTCACGCGGTTTGTAGTAGCGACCGCCCAGTGATAGTCTACAATGTAGTTATTTTGTGCGGCTTATATTCATATGCAAGCCTAAACGATCTTGTTCATTCAGCGACCTGCTTGCACTCTCCTGCCTGCTTCTGCTAATGCCTTATCACAATTCTGTACCTAGGGTACAAAGTTACTGAATATTTTTCTCCGCCTCCTCTCCTCTCTTATCTTTCAGATGATGTCACAGGTCGGCCGCATTTTAAAGGAATAGCAGCAGTCTAGAAATAACGTTATTCCACTTTTGAAGAGCAGCATTTTATTTTGCTGGGCATCTCTTTGTGTTCTATTAAAAGAAAGGATGTGTGTCTCAATGCTGTATGTCCATTCATAGTACCACTGAAGAACCCACTAATACAGCCTGGTCTCATAGACTAGACATAATATAGTAAACGTAAACCCGGGACACCTTAATTAGTATGATATGTTACATTTGGTATGGTTACATAAAACAGATGGTTACTTAAGGCAAAAACGAAGGTATAATGCAAACGTCTAGCAACCCGATGGTTGCGAGTTCGAATCTCACCTTGGACAACTTTAGCATTTTAGCTCATTAGCAACTTTTCACCTACTTACTACTTTTTAGCTACCCAAGAAGACTCGAGGCTGTAATCGCTGCCAAAGGTGCTTCAACAAAGTACTGAGTAAAGGGTCTGAATACTTATGTAAATGTAATATTTACTTCTTTTTTTATTGTTATAAATTAGCAAAAATGTAAAAAAAACAGTTTTTGCTTTGTCATTATGGGGTATTGCGTGTAGATTAATGAGGAAAAAAATTAATTTAATCAATTTTTGAATAAGACTGTAACCTAACAAAATGTGGAAAAAGTCAAGGGGTCTGAATACTTTCCGAAGGCACTGTATTTACATTGTTATGTTATGTCCATTGGGTCATCAACGTTTAAATGTAATGTTATTTAGACTGAAGGATAGGCTACCCTACTTTGATAAGGTGCACATACGAACATGGCCAGATTCATTCAAGAATCATAATATACCCCAGTGGTGGATGTATAGCCAGCCACACTCCATTACACTTTATTTTGTTTGTTGTGGCCAAATTATTTCCCCTGTTTCCTCTATTAAAACCCTTTCCTGCAGTCACGTGACCACATCGCCCTCTAGTGGCCTCATGGGTGGAATGTTATTCATATTTTTCATAATTTCATAATTAATAAACTTTTCTTTTTTTTGAACGCAGAAAATCCAGTGTTTCTATGTGAAACTGTTTAGTTATATTTTGTGATGTATATAATGTGTAATATTGGAATGCAAACTCAAAATTGAATATATTTCAACTCTATATCTGACATAGTACAGGTGTCTTCTTTTTTTAAGCCCATAACCATGTGTTTGAGGTGTATACTTGTGTTTCAAAGTAAACATCAGAGGAAGCTCACTAAGCCCACTACTGGACAATAGGGGTAAAAAGATAACCTCTCAAACAGATACTTTGTGACAGATCTTTGTGACAGATCTGTGTGCAGAGCTGAGCATAGCCTGCATGCGTGAGTGTATATGTCGCACAGGAGAAAACAGGTGTAGCAAGTAAACTTGCTGAAGAGAGACGTTGATGAATGAGCTTCTACTTTGTTATTGTAATTTAGGTGGCATGGCATACACATATACATTTCTAATCAGCTGTGTCTATGCACATTCAAAAATATAAAGCTAAATAATATTATTCTAAATAAATATAGAGGTTTTCTGTTTGTCAATCCTACGTCAATATTATTGGTGCTAACATTTCTGAGCTTCTGTAAAGCTATTAACTGTATGAATATAAAAAATCACTCCTGTTTTTGTGGTTAAGGGGGCTTTAGATTAACTTGTGACTGGGGGTTTGAGAGTCAATCAGTTAATAGTCTTAAAAAGTGTTTAACTGTAGCCTACTAACCATTATTTAAACATATTTATCTAGAATAACAGTATATGAATGATCAGGATTTATTTGTTTCAACGTTTGAGATCTAAACTGTGTACTTTAGTAGCTAGCTACTGTTTTGTCGTCAAGTATTTTCAGATTATGTACCTGTTTTTCCTCCATGAAAGGGCTTCAATAGGACAAGCTACTTAATGGTGATCTTGTAATTATTTACTTGTGTGTGGTAGACTATTGCATAATTATCCTATTTCAAAGCTATGGAATGTGCTGTTGATGGTAACCTCAGAAAAATACCTATGGCTTTTAGTTGTATGCATTTATCATCAGTTGAATATGTAACTTATCATTATAATTTATTTGAGTGTATCCAATGTGTGTTTATGTAATACAATTTAGTTGACAAGAGGTCTGACTCCTTAAACCTGTCGAGAGAGAGCGAGAGAGAGAGAGAGAGAGAGAGAGAGAGAGAGAGAGAGAGAGAGCGAGAGAGAGCGAGAGAGAGAGAGAGAGAGAGAGAGAGAGAGAGAGAGAGAGAGAGAGAGAGAGAGAGAGAGAGAGAGAGAGAGAGAGAGAGAGAGAGAGAGAGAGAGAGAGAGAGAGAGAGAGAGAGAGAGAGAGAGAGAGAGAGAGAGAGAGAGAGAGAGAGAGAGAGAGAGAGAGAGAGCTTTGTCCAAACACTGTCTGAAAGATAGACTATTTGTGAAGCTGTGAACTGGAACTGGACTTCACTTCACTATAAACAAGACTGCATTCTTTCAATTATTTTCCTTCTTTGGTAACATTATAATGTTACAAGTTAAAGGTTTTTGAATGTGAGATGTCTGATGTCACGCATGCTTAAGATTTACACGAGTAACATAATTAGTAACATTGTAATTTCTGTGTGTTTAAATATGTGGCATAATCAACTATAGGCTACATAACCCATTGCTTTTTCAATGGGTTTGCCATTGAAAAAGCATCCCGTCTCAATTATTGAAAATAATTATGTATAGATAACTAGACTTTACATATTTAAAACCAGTAGTGTCTGTCAGGTTTCTATTATGAGTAAGTCTGAAAATTAACTAATCATCTCTCTCATCAGGTATTGCCACAGTCTCTAAATAGATCAGTGACAGCTATTGGTGACTGTCCTCTTTGGCACGGGTTACAACTCTGGTGACATCATCACAGTGGCATGATGATGGAGCGGGAAGAGGAAGCGGTCGGGAGGGGTGGAACGTCAGCGGAAAGAGGAGGCGGGAGGGAGGGGTGGAACTTCAGCGGGAAGAGGAGGCGGTCGGGAGGGGTGGAACGTCAGCAGAAAGAGGAGGCGGTCGGGAGGGGTGGAACGTCAGCGGGAAGAGGAGGCGGTCGGGAGGGTGGAACGTCAGCGGGAAGAGGAGGCGGTCGGGAGGGGTGGAACGTCAGCGGGAAGAGGAGGCGGTCGGGAGGGGTGGAACGTCAGCGGGAAGAGGAGGCGGTCGGGAGGGGTGGAACGTCAGCGGGAAGAGGAGGCGGTCGGGAGGGGTGGAACGTCAGCGGGAAGAGGAGGCGGTCGGGAGGGTGGAACGTCAGCGGGAAGAGGAGGCGATCGGGAGGGGTGGAACGTCAGCGGGAAGAGGAGGCGGTCGGGAGGGGTGGAACGTCAGCGGGAAGAGGAGGCGGTCGGGAGGGGTGGAACGTCAGCGGGATGAGGAGGCGGTCGGGAGGGGTGGAACGTCAGCGGGAAGAGGAGGCGGTCGGAAGGGGTGGAACGTCAGCGGGATGAGGAGGCGGTCGGGAGGGGTGGAACGTCAGCGGGATGAGGAGGCGGTCGGAAGGGGTGGAACGTCAGCGGGATGAGGAGGCGGTCGGGAGGGGTGGAACGTCAGCGGGATGAGGAGGCGGTTGGGAGGGGTGGAACGTCAGCGGGAAGAGGAGGCGGTCGGGAGGGTGTGGAACGTCAGCGGGAAGAGGAGGCGGTCGGGAGGGGTGGAACTTCAGCGGGAAGAGTAGGAAATGATAAGCTGTGTTTTTAGGAAGGATTTTGAGAACAGGTATTCTAGAATGCTGACAGTCCTTATATGGACATGGTGAAACGGGATTGGAACTCTGAAGCATAACAGTACTGTACAGAGTTGAAATTAGCCTGGTCCCAGCTATTTTAGCCTGGACCAACTCTCTCGGAGAGGGCAGCTGCTGCTCAAACTCTACACCCCAATCCAAGTACTCCGTTCTGCCACCTCTGGTCTCTTGGCCCTCCCACCCCTACGGGAGGGCACCTCCCACTCAGCTCAGTCCAAGCTCTTCTCTGTCCAGGCACCCCAATGGTGGAACCAACTTCCCCCTGAAGCTAGGACAGCAGAGTCCCTGCCCATCTTCCGAAAACATCTGAAAACCCTACTATTCAAAGAGAATCTTAAATAATCCCATAGCGCACCCCCTTCTCAACCCCCCCAATTAATAATAATAATAATAATAATTGTGAACTAACACTTGTACTTGACTCTTTTCCCCCTTACTAGCTCTGCCTTTGCTGATAGCTACTTTATTGAGGAGAAATGTACTTACTATGACTGTGATATGTGGTTGTCCCACCTAGCTATCTGAAGATGAATGCATGAACTGTATAATGTACTCCATTGTCAGATAAGCCAAACATTTGGCATGACAATTCCATAAGGTTTTGGCAAGAGAGCAGAAACCGGCACCCAGGCTAAATTGAAATGTGAAATTGAGAATATTTGGCTGTGTTTACACAGGCAGCCCAATTCAGATCTTTTGACAATTATTTGGCATATCTGATACCTATCTGATCTTTTCCCTAATGTGTAAACAGCAACAACAAAAAATACGGAATCTGATCTTTTGACTGCCAATTTATACCACCTCCATATGTGGATCTCAATCCTGATACAATTCAGTCTGGATGCTCAGATCTGATTACTTTTACTCTGAAGTGTTTTCTTTTTGCATATGCCATGCCGTTACCACAACAACTACCCCAAAATATTAAGGAACAGTGACAGGAAATGAGCATTGCATCTGTGTACTACTTCGGATGCTACATCAGTGTGAATGCGCAAATCTGATATGGGTCACATATAAAACTGAGTGTGGACATTCAGAAAAAAAGATTGGATATGAATAAGAATAAATCGTAATTGGGTTCTTAGGGTGGCTGGCTTTTCTGTGTTACAGGTTGTCTTGCTACACTCTTAGAGAACCCTTTGAAGAACCCTATTTGGTTCCAGGTAGAACACTTTTGGTTCCAGGTAGAACCCTTTTTGGTTCCATGTAGAACCCTCTTTGGAAAGGGTTCTACATGGAACCAAAAAGTGTTCTACGTGGAGCCAAAAGGATGATCCTATGGGGACAGCCAAAGAACCCTTTTGGAACCTTTTTTTCTAAGAGTGTATGTAGCCCTACTCAATGGGGAAAGACCTATGATGACATAACTTGAATGCGTATACCAGATCATATATTATCATATGATCATAAGAAAGGTTATGAGACATCATTAACAAACACATCATGGAGGCCTAAGGTACAGTATGAATGATGACAAAAAGTTATACAAGCAACTGAATGTTTACTTAAAGTTTACTACCACTGCTAATCTGGCCTAAAGGTTGCCTGCAGTGCACCGTATTAAACGGTCTGACACCATGTTGACACATTAGACCTGTATTTGACCGGAGTCGGGCAAAGTGCGGACCAGAGAACACGGCAATCAAAGAAACTCAAACCAAATCATTCACTGCATTCACTCCAAGGTGCTGACAAGCTTTATGCTGCGTTTACAACATGTGATACAGGTCGAGGTTTCGGCACTCTCTACGCCGCAGCTGTCAACAAGCAAGGTCGCCTGCTCAGTGGCGTTCCAACTGGGGATGGTGGGAATGGCCGGAGAGGAGGGGTTGGTGGGAATGGCCGGAGAGGAGGGGTTGGTGGGAATGGCCGGAGAGGAGGGGTTGGTGGGAATGGCCGGAGAGGAGGGGTTGGTGGGAATGGCCGGAGAGGAGGGGTTGGTGGGAATGGCCGGAGAGGAGGGGTTGGTGGGAATGGCCGGAGAGGAGGGGTTGGTGGGAATGGCCGGAGAGGAGGGGATGGTGGGAATGGCCGGAGAGGAGGGGATGGTGGGAATGGCCGGAGAGGAGGGGATGGTGGGAATGGCCGGAGAGGAGGGGATCTGGGGTGCGTCCCAATAATATCTCCTTCGGTGGAGGCCTGGGTTGGTAGGAGTTTCCACCATATTTCTCATATTATTCATTTCCTTTCAAAATCAGTGAGGGGAAGTGAACAAGTGCTCACTTTGGGAGGAAGGTGAGATATTTGGGACAAAACTTGGGAGGTTTGACAGAAGCCTACTGCCCACACGGTGCAGTGCAGGTTTGTTCCACCAGGGGGAGACAATGGGACCTAATCCTGACAGCCTGCTAATTTATGACCTGACATTTAGCTGTGTATACTTTTACATAGTATAACATTACAAGTGTGCTGTAATGACAGCCAGCAATGGTGAAATTGTGAAAATATATGGCTAGAGGATCTAAAAATCCAAAATCCAAATGAAGTGTTTGATTTCTAGGTTAATTTATTGCAATAACTTAGGGGGGGCATATGCTGACATATTATTATCTAAATGACCTGTTAAGATAAACAAAGAGGAGGGAATAATGTAGTCTCTGGAGTCAGTTGCTCGTCTGAGCACTGCAGTGATACATTACCTTAAAAGCACTACCATGTCCACCATACCTGTAACTGGGGTATGTGTGTGTATGTGCCTCAATGGTGCGTGTGTGTGTGCGTGCTTTGACGTCAACGTGGTCCTAGTGACCCCTAGTGTTGCCCTGTGCCACTCACGTCTGTGGCCTTCTTCTCCGCCTGCTCCAGCTTCTCCTGGGCGTCCTTCAGCGACTCGGAGTATTTATCCAACTCATCCTCCACTCCCTTGAGCTTCTTCTGCAGGGCCAGCAACTCCTCTTCCAGCTAGGAGACACACACACACACACACACACACACACACACACACACACACACATACACGCACACACAATAATGTCAGAGAACCAATCAATTTTGTCTATATATTTGTTAGAGAGTCAAATACAATAAGATAAATAACCGATTCAATAAGATAAATTACCGTTTCAATAAGATAAATAACTGATTCAATAAGATAAATAACCGATTCAATAAGATAAATAACCGTTTCAATAAGATAAATAACCGATTCAATAAGATAAATAACCGATTCAATAAGATAAATAACCGATTCATATCAAACCAACTCTAAAGAGCATTCACAAAGTCCTACTGCATAAAGAGTGATATAACAGCTCCTTATATATGATGCGTTATATGGCACGGTCCTTGATGCCACCTTTAGCATATCATTTACTTATGAAGCATCTATATAGGGTTTATGAAGGGCTTATGTATGGTTTATAAAGGGTTTATGAAGAATTTATATAGGGTTTATGAAGGGTTTATGAAGGGTTTATAAAGGGTTTATGAAGGGTTTATGAAGGCGTCAGTAAGCCTTAAAAGCTAATTCCTTTTTAGTTTGAAGTGGGACCCATACTGCATATAGATTGAGTTAGCGGTACAAGAACTGTCCTTGTTGAAGGTTATAGCCTATCCTCCAGTTGATGTGTCTGTGTATAATAGAACACTGCCATAAATCTGCCTGTGGCTGACTGTCAGGGCAGGTTGAGCCAGGCATGAGGACAGACTTATAAAGGGAAAGCTGCCATAGTGTCCCTCCAGAGTCCTAGGTTATTTTCCAAGTGGCACCCTATTCCCTACATAGTGCACTACCTTTGACCAGTGCCCATCAAAAGTAGTGCACTGTGTAGGGAATAGGGTACAATTTGGGACTACCATAGTCTCAGCGTGACTGGGGCTGCAGCTGCTGATGTTCCCTCAGTCTCCCCTTTCAACGGGCATCAAATAAACCCCTGTGTATTATCCACAAGCCTGGCAGCCAGGACATAGCTCCCTGCGCGGCCTCGTAAAAGCAGACGGCTATTAATTGTAGTCTTGTGACAATAGCGACTCTCTGCTGGTACTGTTTATTTAAAAAGAGAGGAATGGTGAGGTGGTGCCCTGGTAATAGACTGAAGCTGTTGAGAGATGAATGTAGCTGTAGGACGGTTGCTTGTTTTGGGGGTCCCCTGTTCAACTCATCATATCAAAGTTCTTGCTATCTTTCCCAGTGTAAAAAAAAGTAATCTGCCTGACGAGTGTTAAAAATGGCTAGGCTACAACCCAAGAAGCTTAATGTGATTAGGATCGTCGTTAGAAAAGATCCCCTCTAACCTATAAGAAGCCCATTGTGAATGTGAATGACAGTGACAGTGTGTGAACAGTTTACACTATGTCCTCATGATGAATGTCATTCTTTTATTACATCTGACAGATTACACGGGTCTTTTGGGCTCCAGCTATGCGAGGGGGCTGATCCCAGGCCTGCTGCTCTTCCATGTTGTTTCGGATTCAGCCTTGATCCCTTTCTTCTTTGTTGAACAACAATTTAAATAGACATGCCACCGTCAAGGCTGCTCCAAAGACAAATGTCGGTGCTGGAATCAGAATAGCCCAAGGTGTGCTCTTCTGCGAACAAATATATGTGAGGGAAGACTACTATTATTCACAGAGAGGCTCCATATGGCTCTTGCTGACCACGTCAATTAAGTATGATAGATGAGTAGAATGGAACATTTAGACGCCAACAAAAGCTGAAGCGATTAGACCATTAGCTATTGGTCGCCACAGAAACAAATGTTCTTCATGGTATCACAAACACACACCAGGGGGATAGACAAATGTTCAAGGACGGGGGGTTCTATTTCCATTCCATTCCAAGCCACTGATGGCTTTAGTTACTTGGGAACTAAACGGAAAGAGAGGACTCACATAACATAATGGGTAATGTTAGTCAAGTATAAAGTGACCAGAAGCTATTTGGTTCAGTACTGTACGTGTCCATATAAGCTCAAGCTATTTTCTATTCACGAAGAGGATCCATTCCAAATCTTGAGTCAGCTGAGGTATGAAGTAGCTTCATAACAGGAAAAAGGAGGTACAGTAGAATGAGATGGTGTATCTTCTCTTGTCCAGGTCCAGGTCTTGGCTACACATTCAGTTGTTGCCAAATCTGTCAAGTTGTGTAGGTAGGGCTGATTTCACACAATGGCGCGGCTCTGAGGGTGCATTTGCCTCCCATAATTTTCTTCCAAATGCTCAAGACAAAGCAGAAGGATGGTTTTCTTGTTCCCATGGGGGATGGTAGGGAGTAGCCAATGTCCAAAGGCAGAAAATAGAATGAAACTGAGAGAAGGCCTAAGCTGCTATGGAGCCATAATGTCAACATTTGAGAAGTGGTCATCATAGACAGACCATGGGTAACAGCTGAGAGGGAGACCATGAAAGGCTCGGGCCAAGATGTGACTGATTCTGAGATGGGGTTGGATCCAAAATGATGACTGGAGAGTGTCTTCTGTCATTCTATCCCGGTCTTGATTTTCTCAAACACCGCAAATTGTGTGCATTTCTTGAAGGCTAGCTAACACTTGTATAATACAGAATCTGACCATCTTCAACGATGTACTGAGTGCCTTCTATGGTTAAATTATAACAAATGAGAGATGACACTGGACATATACCACGGCTAAGGGCTGTTCTTATGCACGACGCAATGCGGAGTGCCTGGATACAGCCCTTAGCCGTGGTATACACCCCCTCGTGCCTTATTGCTTAAATATACCACGGCTGTCAGCCAATCAGCATTCAGGGCTTGAACCACCCAGTTTATAACTGACTGTATACCACGGGTATGAAACAGTCATTCACACTGTACTCCTTAAGTCAGCTTGTGCCCCCCTCATCAATGTGCTTTGACTCAGGGAATTTAACACTGCCCATAATAACTTCAAACTGTCTGGGCCGTTTTGGTGGGATCGGTTTATCATATCTAATCAACTTGCCTGCTGTACCCATGAAACACCACTGAAGAGACTATAAGGACTTTTATTATTTGTAGGTGCAAAAGTCTAAAGTAGCTTTACGGATGACTTCACAAGAGGATATTAAGATGCCATTACTTAGAACAAACACTTACCTATCTTCCACATAGACATTGGACATCTGTCTTACCATGTGTTTCAGGGTAGAAACTACATACTTGAAATATAGTAAATATATGATATGCTCACCCGAGTAATAAAATCACCTGACTTGGGCTTTTACAGTATGTTTATTGCATATTGTAGAATAGATTGTATATGGATGACCATATATGGATGACATACTGTCTGTCAATGACCAAACCACTTCATGGTTGACAGAGAGCGGGGAGCAGTATAATCATTACATTTAATAAGTCTGTGTAAAATTAATTTATATTGGCATTAGATACAGTTGACCATCTCCCTTCAAGCAATGAAAAGGCAGGGATTGCCCTCTTGTTCAGTTAGTTATATTCCCATACCTGTTTGCATTTGTCCTCTGCCCCCTTTTTGTCTCCTTCTGCTTGCTCTGCCCGATCAATAGCATTCTCCTTATCCAGTTTCAACATTTGCATTTTCTTCTTGATGGCTTCCATGGTTACTGTTGTTTTTTTCTCCTAATAACTGGCGAAAAGGGTTCAGAGTTGGTACTCTCGACAGACGCGCACGAGCCACACAGAGGACAGAGGACTGACGTTCACAGGAGCAGCACCTTGAGCTGAGTGATGAGACAAAGCTAGTCTAGATTGGGTAGGGAGGAAGGGAGGCTGGAATTCTGTCCAGAGCCCAATACTTGTTTGGAAAGTTCAGCTAAATCACGCCGGAGCGAGAGTGACGTCGCGCGCCTGTGATTCGTTCAAGGCATTGGGTAGGAATTAAGCGCACAGATTTTGTCCATCTTTGGGAGGCTCCGATTTCATATAATGTTCGAATGTCTGTGGTATGATATTGGACCTAAATATATCTGTAGACACAGGGACATAGGTGCCCACACCATGTAATGAAAAGGTTGGCCATCTTTAATAGGTCTACTTGGGTGTATTTCATTTCCCCTGTATTTGCCGTTCACTCCTCGAGCGCACAGGGGGACGCATTAAGGCATGGTTTTAACCAGCTCATGTAAAAGTTATAGCCTACGTGCTCTCTTCTTCTTCATGGATTCATTTATTTCCACATTGAAGAACAGTTGCATACATGACGACACTACAGCCAATGTCGTCTTAGTTAGGTCGCCTGAACTAGGCTTGTTCATTGATAAAAGTCCGGCACGGCATGGGGTAGTTTTTAATGTTATTTCAAATAGAGGGAAAAATAACAGTAACAAGTTGTAACAGTCAAAGGTTATGTTACCAAGACTGAGGGTAGTTGGTGTCGGTTAGCAGCAGCCACCTGGGGACGAAGTTGGTCTTAGGTGAAGAATGACCGGTCACAAAAGACAAGGTACAGTATGGAGCCAAGGGGAAATGTATTTGTGACTGACTGGGCTACTGTCGACTTGATGCGACTAGAAGTCAATGGTCGTTCACAATGGCGAGTCTTTTTTATTCATGTTAACCTGTCCGTATATACAGTGAGGGAAAAAAGTATTTGATCCCCTGCTGATTTTGTACATTTGCTCACTGACAAAGAAATGATCAGTCTTTAGTTTTAATGGTAGGTTTATTTGAACAGTGAGAGACAGAATAACAACAAATAAATCCAGAAAAACGCATGTCAAAAATGTTATAAATTGATTTGCATTTTAATGAGGGAAATAAGTATTTGACCCCATCTCAATCAGAAAGATTTCTGGCTCCCAGGTGTCTTTTATACATTTACATTTACATTTTAGTCATTTAGCAGACACTCTTATCCAGAGCGACTTACAGTTAGTGAGTGCATACAATTTTTAAAATCTTTTTTATTTTTGATACTGGCCCCCCGTGGGAATCGAACCCACAACCCAGGCGTTGCAAACGCCATGCTCTACCAACTGAGCTACATCCCTGCCGGCCATTCCCTCCCCTACCCTGGACGACGCTGGGCCAATTGTGCGCCGCCCCATGGGTCTCCCGGTCGCGGCCGGCTACGACAGAGCCTGGATTCGAACCAGGGCTGTATCCAGGCACTCCGCATTGCGTCGTGCATAAGAACAGCCCTTAGCCGTGGCCTTAGACCACTGCGCCACTCGGGAGATTATATACTCTTAAAGGGAGCGCTCCTAATCTCAGCTTGTTACCTGTATAAAAGACACCTGTCCACAGAAGCAATCAATCACTCAGATTCCAAACTCTCCACCATGGCCAAGACCAAAGAGCTCTCCAAGGATGTCAGGGACAAGATTGTAGACCTACACAAGGCTGGAATGGGCTACAAGACCATCGCCAAGCAGCTTGGTGAGAAGGCGACAACAGTTGGTGCGATTATTCGCAAATGGAAGAAACACAAAATAACTGTCAATCTCCCTCGGCCTGGGGCTCCATGCATGATCTCACCTCATGGAGTTGCAATGATCATGAGAACGGTGAGGAATCAGCCCAGAACTACACAGGAGGATCTTGTCAATGATCTCAAGGCAGCTGGGACCATAGTCACCAAGAAAACAATTGGTAACACACTACGCCGAGAAGGACTGAAATCCTGCTGCGCCCGCAAGGTCCCCCTGCTCAAGAAAGCACATATACATGCCCGTCTGAAGTTTGCCAATGAACATCTGAATGATTCAGAGGAGAACTGGGTGAAAGTGTTGTGGTCAGATGAGACCAAAATCGAGCTCTTTGGCATCAACTCAACTCGCCGTGTTTGGAGGAGGAATGCTGCCTATGACCCCAAGAACACCATCCCCACTGTCAAACATGGAGGTGGAAACATTATGCTTTGGGGTGTTTTTCTGCTAAGGGGACAGGACAACTTCACCGCATTAAAGGGACGATGGACGGGGCCATGTACCGTCAAATCTTGGGTGAGAACCTCCTTCCCTCAGCCAGGTCATTGAAAATGGGTCGTGGATGGGTATTCCAGTATGACAATGACCCAAAACACACGGCCAAGGCAATAAAGGAGTGGCTCAAGAAGAAGCACATTAAGGTCCTGGAGTGGCCTAGCCAGTCTCCAGACCTTAATCCCATAGAAAATCTGTGGAGGGAGCTGAAGGTTCGAGTTGCCAAACGTCAGCCTCGAAACCTTAATGACTTGGGAGAAGATCTGAAAGAGGAGTGGGACAAAATCCCTCCTGAGATGTGTGCAAACCTGGTGGCCAACTACAAGAAACGTCTGACCTCTGTGATTGCCAACAAGGGTTTTGCCACCAAGTACTAAGTCATGTTTTGCAGAGGGGTCAAATACTTATTTCCCTAATTAAAATGCAAATCAATTTATAACATTTTTGACATGCGTTTTTCTGGATCTTTTTGTTGTTATTCTGTCTCTCACTGTTCAAATAAACCTACCATTAAAATTATAGACTGATCATGTCTTTGTCAGTGGGCAAACGTACAAAATCAGCAGGGGATCAAATACTTTTTTCCTTCACTGTAGCATAGCAGGGCATATTATGATATGAAGCATTGATAAAGAAGTGACTAGAAGAGAAAGAAAATAACTTCTCAGGGAAAACTTTATTGACCATAAATCTCTTTTACAATGCTATTGAGGTGGTGATCCCATAGCACTGTTAATACATTTATATAGTATCAAAATCAAAAGGTCAGCAAAACAATTAGAATATGAAAAGAAAAGACACTTAAGTTAGGCAACTTAACAGTTGTTTTCCATCAACTATTTCGATTAAGAAAAATGAGAAAATATTTTTTATTTATTTTTGTAAAAGAGTGGATTTATATGTTTTGTTAAGTTAAACAAATGGATAAGTGCACTTGAAGATGGGAAAACGTTAACAGTTAAATACAATTAGTTGTAAAATACATATAGCAGGCACTTTTTGACTCATTGATATGTTGAAAGAAAGAAGGTTAGGTTACAATGAGGCCTCTGACAATGTGAAATAGGCTGACAATTCAGGGTAAATAAAGGTAAATAAGAACAACATTGGATACATTATCCTTTGTATACCATTGCCATCAAAGGATTGTACTGTGACAAGAGAAATTACCCCAAAATATATATCTAAATTTGTTTCTAAAAATCTACTGGTTACAGTTGGCTATTAGACGCATATTACACAGTCCACATCTGATAAAGAATTTAACCACTCAATAGCACACGAAGGAACAGTCATTCATGATTCAAAACAATGTCCTGAAGAAAGAAAAGTATGGCTTTATGAGCTTCAAACACAGATAATATCAGGTCCAAAATAACTACCAAAGTTCATTAGATGACACAAACAAATACTCACATATACTTTATTAACATATAAATGTAATAGAAGATACCATTTGTAACACATTTCATAGCATTATTTCTCATTTTTTTTAATGATATGTTTTCTCTCTATGAATTGTTTAATCGCAAAGTAAATAATTGCACCTCTGGTCCAAATTGCAACAGAATGCAGTTAAATGTCATTGGTTCAAATAAAAAGGGAGGAGCCTCCCTGACAACACACACATTCTCGTAAAACTGTGTCTTCTTTGGAATCTGACCAAAGCCACACCCTTGTTTATGGCAAACACCTAGCTGAGCTCTGTGTTGTATGGTGACCGATCGTCTCTTACGATTTACCGTGGCCAGTTAAAATCATTGGTCAGTCAGGTATGAACTCAAGACTTATCCGCTGTAAGCCCACCTTCTGGTGACTTCATTTAAAAAAATCCAAAAACAGAAAACGGACACCTCCAAACAGATAGTTATTGTGCTCACTAAAATAATAGCATGCTAGCGTTAAAGGCAAATATCAGTTATCGGCAGGAGGATGTGATTTTACTAAAAACGGTGAAGCCGCAGTGAACACATGCAATCTAGGACCTAAATGCTCAATTAATCACATAAACTATTAAGGACTACCTCAAGGACTTGCATACATATATATATTTTTTTGCATTATCCAAAAACAAAAACAGTGGCACTGTAATGCTCTTGAACACGACAAATAATCTAAGAAAAAAACACATTTAAAATAGACATCCTAATACAACTTTCACTTTTTACCCCTTTCGTTTCATTTTAATTATCTCACCCCAATATTGCTCCTCTTCAAGCATAATCCTGCTTTGTTTTCCTCTTTTCTCTAATGTAGCCTGGGTGTGTAGGCCCTGAACATCGGATTTGTCTTCGCTGTGTGTGTGTGTGTGTATGTATATATATATATATATATATATATATGTGTGTGTGTGTGTGTGTGTGTGTGTACATATGTGTATGTTTCATCACTGCTCCTGCCCGTCCTCCCTGAGCTCGGAGGGCAGGAACTTGTACTGCTGCTGTCGGATGGTGGCCAGCTTCTTCCTGGCCTCGTCCAGCTCCCTCTCCTTCCTCAGCATCTCCTCTTGGGCAGCAATGATCTAACAGACAGAACACAACTGGTTAACACCCTGATCTAACTGACAGAACACAACTGGTTAACACCCTGATCTAACTGACAGAACACAACTGGTTAACACCCTGATCTAACAGACAGAACACAACTGGTTAACACCCTGATCTAACTGACAGAACACAACTGGTTAACACCCTGATCTAACTGACAGAACACAACTGGTTAACACCCTGATCTAACAGACAGAACACAACTGGTTAACACCCTGATCTAACTGACAGAACACAACTGGTTAACACCCTGATCTAACAGACAGAACACAACTGGTTAACACCCTGATCTAACAGACAGAACACAACTGGTTAACACCCTGATCTAACAGACAGAACACAACTGGTTAACACCCTGATCTAACAGACAGAACACAACTGGTTAACACCCTGATCTAACTGACAGAACACAACTGGTTAACACCCTGATCTAACAGACAGAACACAACTGGTTAACACCCTGATCTAACAGACAGAACACAACTGGTTAACACCCTGATCTAACAGACAGAACACAACTGGTTAACACCCTGATCTAACACAGGTACACACATCAACAGATATACAAAACATGCCTAGTATGTGATCTTTAAGAAAGGAATTCTGAATGTGAATTTGGGTGTCATAGAATGACACTGTCTTCAAGCCAAGTCCTCTATTGCACTGAAATAATCCTTACATCAATGGGAAGTTTGTGTGAAAATTCAAGTGGGCTCTCATGGCCCTCTGCTTACCTGAGCAATGCCGCCCACCATCTTGCTCTTGACCACCACGGCCTGCTCGTCTTGGGCGTCAAAGGCTGCTTTCTGTGCGGCCTTCACCAGGCTATCGGAGGCCCTCTTGACAGCGTTTCCGGCAGCCTGTGGAAGTTCAGAATGGACAGTGGGGGTCAGGTTGACACAAACTCTAAGCCAAAACCCAAAGCGTCGACACTTTAAGGTTTTTACAGACAGACGCACACATTTCTGTGATATTCAGCACAGCGTGTGCAGGCCTTTTAAAGAAGAGTGTAATCACATTTCAATACTGTAGCCCTGTAAGTAAAACAAAATTCCAGACAGGATTTTAAAAGTGAATTGGGCTCTCAAAGGGGTGTAGAACACTGGCGACTGACTGACGCATAGCTTTCGGTTAAGAACATGACTTCTCCTGCCTTACTGTTTATAAACAGTGGCCCCTGGAAAGGAAATGTCGGCCTCGGCCAGAGCTAGTGGAAAGGACAAAAACACCCTGCTCTCTCTTCGCGCTTGGGGATTGCTTTAAAAGGCAATAAGGAGCTGTTCGCCGTAGTTCACTTGAAGCAAAACATACTTCTTACCGAGACTCACTTGGCAGCCCATTTCAAACAAGGAGACGTGGTTTTTTTCTTCTCCTTTTGAGGCTTCGCTGAGAGAAAAGAGGCTCCGTGCTGGCAAGGACAGAGCTAGAGCTGTTTTCCTGTCCAATTCTCCCTCCCCTTCCCCTTCCCCTCTCTATCTCTATGGTCGGAATGTCACTGTTAGCTTAGCCCCTGACATAAAACACAACGCTAGCCAACCCCATCAGATCCCAAACAGCTGCTAGCTAGTAAAAGACGGCAGGTTTGTTTTCCTGGTACTGACCAAACTAGCGGTGGGGGAGGTTGAATTGGATAAAACCCAACTGTCAAACTTAAAAACTCCTTTCACACTATCGTGCAAATCTGAACCATATTGTGCTCGCTTGGTTATTTTTCTTTCATATAGTCATTTCCAGCACCTATGGTGGAATCGTCACCAGGCTGGTGCAGTACAGTTAGATTTGGCTTGGCTCAGTAGTGTGAAAAGGTTCATGGTTGTATTTTTTATACCCAAGGCTAACATATCTCGTACAACCAAGTGGTTTTGTGGTTATGCTTCATACATTTGACATACACAGTGGGAAAAATAGATGATTGCTATCCTTTCCTGAGGTGTATTTCCACAGCGCTGCTGTCAGTGTTCCGTCCACTCATTTGTCGAGTATGTCAGGTATGTGCAGTATATGGCTTAATTAAGCAATTTGCCCCGTGGCTATCACCACGTCACAGCCATGATAAATAATGTCATAACACATGGACTCGAGTGTATTATTGCTTTTATACAACGGGTTACCAGCATTAAAAAGCAAGATTATTTCCCAAACCATACATTTTTCAACAAAACGTGATGCTACATTCACTAACACTGGTTGGCAAGTGCAATTTTAGGCGCTCTCTGGTTGTTAGTTTTATTCGTATTGACTGCCATGTAAAGCAAAACTACTATGGCAAACAAAAATGGTTGCTATGGAGGCTCTACCCCCCTTGCTAGCTAGCCAACTACACAGCTAACACAATCACTTCAGACTGAAGGTGTTAAGACTGCAAACTTGCTGCATTTTGTTTCGTTTTACGAGTTTTTCTATTGACATTTATTTGTATATATCCATAAAAATTATGGTGATTCATGATTTCGACTGGCTAAGAAAAGCTGCCCGTCTGTTTCGTCCTGACTCCTTCATTATTACGGGACACAGTGGAGATCGAATTTCAATATTGCAAATGTCGGAGATAATGTCTAGAGGCTTTTTACAATGGAGATCAAGTTTATAAATTCCATGGCTGGGCAGACGAGACAGCGGATCTGTAGTAGTAGCAGTGCGTTGCTCTGTAACAACGTAAACTATGGCACTTTTTATGAATGTGGCCATATGTATGTTGTGTAGTATATCATGGGCAGGATAGACTAACAATGGGAATTCCAAACCAACCATTGTATAATGACTATTTAACCCCCTCTGGTCTGACACCACCTGCTGCCTTCACTTCATGTCAGGGCCAGTCGGAATACCCATGCTCCCCGCGGCGACCACGTACCTACCACACAGGCCTTTCACACAGCACTACAATCGACTCTATTGTAGACACAATCTTAACGGGATTAATAACCAGGCAACGTTGACTAACTACATGGCCTTCCAAAAAGGGATTGGAACAAACGTGGAGTCTTCAACTTCTCCAGTGTGGCAGTAATCAAAGACCTCTAGGGTTTCGACATTTCAAAGGCAATGTATGTTGTTTCGAGAGACACTGTATACACAACTATATGGGAATGACCCTGGAGCAGCTGCAAGCCTGGAACAGGAGGAGATAAGCCTCTGCTGATTGGGATGAGAGAATATGAGCTGGCTGGCTGGTTGGTGTGCATAGAGCTGGGGGGAGATCCTGTAACTACACAGGATTTACTATTTCCAGAGAGTGGACTGACTGTGGATAACCCACGTCAGTAAGGCTGGGACAGCTTTGATAGGCTGGACTTCTGATTTACACACGCAGTTCTGAAAACAGAATACCCTCCATATATGGATTGTGTGAAATGATGAGTTTCCATGACGACACACCTCTAAAAGATAGTTTGCTGAACAGGAAGTTAAATGTCTCTTCTGCTGTGTCACCAAGAGAATACTGACAGAGACGTTTCTACTGAGGTCTGAATGAGTTGGCACCTCGCAGTACTTATCAATTGGAAAAAAAAGATTGGGGCCTTTGGAGACAACAGGCAAGGTTGGATCTCCTCACCTGTCCTTTTCTTTATGGAACAACGGACACTTCTAGAAATACTGTAGCAACGGGACGTTAATAGATAGAGACATTTATTTAGACCGTGACACGTCGCTCTCGCTCACACCCTCCCTCGGAAACCATTTCTCAGCTCCAGCCTCCTCCAAATGAGCCCCAACGGTGGTCCTCAACAAAATAAAGAATCTGTCTGTTTTCTAAGAAATAAAAACTGCAGCCACCACAGAAGGATTGGTCTAAGCGGGGCTAAACTTTAGCAGAGACAAAAGCCCCAGTTAAAATCAATGGAAAGGGCGTAGTTTAGGCAAAAAAGGTGCCGTGGGTATTGACAGGGTGCGTAGCCATTAAAGACACATTCCATACAAAACGGAAAACACTGTGACCAAATCAGGAATTGCTTCACTGTGAGGGATAAGGCAAAACAATTTTTTAAAAATGCAGCCCATCCTCTGGTTGAGCCTTTAAGAGAAGCTCTCTGCTGTGCTAAAACTCTGTGAGATAGATAAACAAACCAACAGAAACACACCCACACAGTGTCTCTGAACGTCACCGCCCTATGGGATACTCAGTCTTTATGACAGAGTCATAGCAAGTTTACCACTGTCACCATTGAAAAACCTTTTGACTGACTGTTTATCATCAACTGACCCCCCCCCCTCAGAGTCACAAAGCTTTGTATGTATAGACTGAGCAGCTGACGGGGGGAGAGACGACAACACACAATAGGAGAAGTACTATAAGTACATAGCAATCTGACCTGTAGCCTCTTCATGGTCTGGGAGTCCTGGTCAGCCTTGACCTTGCAGGCCACCAGGAGCTGGGCAGTGGAGGCAGACACCTGCTTGGCCGAGCTGACCAGCTTCTCCTCGCTGGCGTGGCCCTGCACAGCCGAGTTGGCCGCCTCACACAGGTTGCTGGTCGCCGCAGCAACCATTCGGGCCTAGTGGAACAGAGAGTTGGAGAAGAGGGTTGGCATTAAAAGGGAGAGTGAATGTATTCTGTTTGCCATCAATCTGGGAGATAAATGAAAATGTATTTTAATTGACGTTAGGTAACAAGTATGCCTCTATTATTAATTCACATGTGTAGGCAAGAAAGGATGCCACCATAAATATGAATAAGTTATATTCCTTAGTAATGGTGCTACTTTAGGTAGATTTTGATCATCTGTTCAAATACCAAATCTACTGGTTAAGGAACGACAGTGACACTTACAGCTGAAATGAGACCTTGAGACCACTGTCCATCATCCACTGCATTGGCTGGGCAGGCACCGACCTGAGAGAGCACAGCAAAAAACAGAGAGGTAGAGTCAGTCTGGGCACACAGGTCTGGGGAGAGAGTCAGTCTGGGCACACAGGTCTGGGGAGAGAGGCAGTCTGGGCACACAGGCCTGGGGAGAGAGACAGTCTGGGCACACAGGCCTGGGGAGAGAGGCAGTCTGGGCACACAGGCCTGGGGAGAGAGACAGTCTGGGCACACAGGTCTGGGGAGAGAGACAGTCTGGGCACACAGGTCTGGGGAGAGAGACAGTCTGGGCACACAGGTCTGGGGAGAGAGACAGTCTGGGCACACAGGCCTGGGGAGAGAGAC